>NW_027328921.1:0-99487 GCF_048564905.1 Vicugna pacos | reverse complement strand
CTGCTGTCATTTGGAAGAGCCTCCCCTCAATCAGGATACCTTAAAAAGTCTGTGTGTTGTACTGGATGTGGGGAAATAGAGTCCACGCAAATTTATGCGGGCAGAGTTGTTCACAGGTTAGGGAGTTATTTAACACCTATAATGCCCATAGAGATGCACTCGATAACACTTGGTTTTAGAGCCCAACCCCCACGATTGCTCACAGCGCGGCCTAGGAACACACTCGGGGAAGTCTAGCTGAGGGATACTTTAATATCCCAGGGGGCTGCTGTAAGTTGGAGGATCCTCCCCACACTCAAGACACGAGAACACTTGTTCGTCAGTGTGCTGGAGGTGGGAAAACAGAGTCCAATGCATATTTCATTTGGGCACAGGTATTCACAGATTGGGGGTTGTAGGAAAAACACCTGCATAGCACATGGAGAGGAAATCGCTAATACTTGGTTTAAGAGCCCAAACCTCACTTTCCCCCGCCCTCATGGCCTAGGCAAACCATCAGTGAAGTCAAGCTAAGGGATTCTATTAGAACTCACGAATGCTCTCAGTTGGAGGAACTTCCCCCACTCAGGATTCCAGAACCCAACTTTGTGTGGGGCAGGTGAGGATCCCCACCCCACGCAGATGAATGGGGGCACAGCTCCTTCCCCGTTAGGGAGAAGCCCTTTAAGCACTTCCTCAGTCGATTTGTGAGCACTCGCTGCTAATTGAACTCCAAGAGTAACCCCGAGATTCCCTCGAATCCCGGCCTAGGGATATGCTCAGGTGACACAACTTAAAGGATTCTTTTAGAACCCAGGCGCTGCTGTCAGTTAGGCGAACTTCCCCACTCTCAGGATTTCCAGAACCCAACCTTGTGTGTGGAGGAAATTTGGAGCCCCACTTCACGCAGTTGAATAGTGGCGCAGGTGTTCCCCTTTAGGGAGAAGTCCTCTAAGTACTTCCTCAGTACATCGGGAGGCACTCGATGCTACATGGATTCCATGCCCAACCCTCAGCTTTTCCTGATAGCCTGGCCTAGGGAAAAATTCAGGGGAATACAAGCTAAGGGATTCTATTAGATCCCAGGCGCTGCTGTCTGTTGGAGGTGTTTCCCCACATTCAGGATACCTGAACAACTCTTCTTGTGTGTGCTGGAGGTTAGGTTACAGATTCTACTCATCTTTCTGTGGGCACAGGTGTTCCCAGGTTGAGGATGTAGTTTAAAACACCTCCACTTCCCATAGAGTGGCCCCTCGCTAATACTTGGCTTTAGAGCCCAATCTCCACCTTCGCTCACTGCACGGCTTGGGCAAACACTCAGGGAAGTCAAACCTAAGGGATCCTATTAGATCCCAGGTTCTGCTGTGATTTGGAGGAGCCTCCCCACACTCAAGATAACAGAACACTTTTCCCGTGTGTCTGCTGGAAGTGGGGAAACAGAGTTCAGGCATATTTCAGGGGCCACAGGTATTCCCAGTTTGGGGGTTGTTGGTTAAACACTCCACTTCCCATGCAGAGGCACTCGATGATACTAGGATTTAGAGCACAACCCCTACTTTCCCCCGCATTCTGGCCTAGGCAAACCATCAGGGAAGACATGCTAAGGGATTCTATTTTAATCCAGCGCTGCTGTCAGATGGAAGAACTTCCCCACTCTCAGGATTCCGAAACACAGCCTTGTGTGTGGGGAAATAGTGGAGCCCCAGTCCACGCAGATGAATGGGGGCACAGGTGTTCCCGGTTAGGGACAAGTCCTCTAAGTTCTTCGTCAGTCCTTCAGGGGGCACTCGCTGCTACTTGTCCTCAAAGCCCAACCCCTATCGTTTCCCTTGCCACCCGGACTAAGGAAACAGTAATACAATACAAGTTAGAGCATTTAATTAGAATCCAGGCACTGCTGTCACTTGGAGGAGCCTCCCCACACTCAGGATAACTTAACACTTCTTCGTGACTGTGCTGGAGGTGGGGAAACAGAGTCCACGCATCTTTTCAGGGGGCATAGGGTTTACCCGGTTGGGGGTTGTATGTTAAACACTTCCACATCCCATTGAGAGGCACTCGCTAACATTGGGTTTTAGAGGCCACCCCCACTATCCCCGGACCTGGGCCAAGGCAAGCCATCAGGGAAAACCAGCTAAGGAATTCTATTAGAATCCAGGCACTGCTGTCAGTTGGAGGAGCCTGCCCACCCTAAGGATAGCAGAACACGTCTCGGTGTGTGTGCTGAACTTGGGGTAATATCGTCCTCGACGCATCATTCAGGGGGCAAAGTTATTCCCAGGTTGTGGTATGTAAGTTAAAGATCTCCACATCAAATGGAGAGGCACTCGCTAATACTTGGCTTAAGAGCCCTAACCCCAAATTACCCCGCACTCCGTTCTAGGCAAATCATCAGTGAAATCAAGCTAATGGATTCAATTTGAGGCCAGTAGCTGCTGTCAGTTGGAGGATCTTCCACAAACTCAGGAATTCTGAACGCAGCCGTTTGTTGGGGGGGGGTTTTGGAGCCCCACTCCACGCAGAGGAATGGGGGTACAAGTGTTCCACATAGGGGGAACTCCTCTTAGTACTACTTCAGTCCATCGGGGGGCACTCGCGGCTACTTGCCCTCCAAGCCCCAACCTGTAACTCTCCCTCGCTGCCCGGCCTAGGGAAACACTCAGGGAATACAAGCAAAGGGATTCTATTGGAACCCAGGCGCTGCTGTCAGTTGGAGGATCCTCCCCACACTCAGGAAGCCAGAACACGTCTTCGTGTGTGTGCTAGAGGTGGGGAAAGAGACTACACGAATCTTTATGGGGGCACAGGTGTTCCCAGGTTAGGGATGTAGGATAAACACCTCCACAGCCCATACAAAGGCACTCGCTAATACTTGGCTTTAGAGAACAACCCCCACATTCGCTCAAAGGCCCATCCAAGGAAATCAGTCAGGGAAGTCAACCTAAGGGATGCTATTAGATCCCAGTTGCTGCTGTCAGTTGGAGATTCCTCCCACACTCAGGATACCAGAACAATGCTTTGTGTGTGTGCTCTAGGTTAGGAAACAGAGTCCACGCATATTTCTGGGAGCACCGGTATTCCCAGGATGGGGGTTGTAGTTAAAGACGTCCATTTCCCATACAGAGGCACTCACTAATACTTTTTTGAGGAGCCAAAAGCCCACTCTTCTCCTCACTCTGGTCTTGGCAAACCGTCAGGGAATACAAGCTAAGGGATTCCTTTAGTACCCAGGCGCTGCTGTCAGTTGGAGGAACTTCCACACACTCCGGATTCCGGAACACAACCTTGTGTGTGGGGGAATTGTAGAGCCCCAATCCACGCAGATGAATGGGGGCTCAGGTGTTCTCCGTTTGGGAGAATTCCTCTAAGTATTTCTTCAGTCTGTCAGGGGGCACTCCATGCTCATTGGCCATCAAGCCTAACCCCCACCTTTTCCTCACAGCCTGGCCTAGGTCAACACTCAGGGAATACAAGCTAAGGGATTCTATTAGATCCCAGGTGCTGCTGTCAGTTGGAGGAGCCTACCCCACAATCAGGATACCAGAAGAATTCTTCGTGTTTTTGCTGGAAGTGGGGGAACAGGGTCCACGCATCTTTCAGGGGTCACAGGTATTCCCAGGTTGGGAGTTGTAGGATAAACACCTCCAAATACCATGGAGAGACTCTCGTTATTTCTTGGTTTTAGAGCCCATACCACACTTTCCCCCGCACTGCGGCCTAGGCAAACAATCATGTAAGGACAAGCCATGGAATTCTATTACAGCCCAGGCGCTGCTGTTAGTTGCAGGGTCCTCCGTACACTGAGGATTCCGGAAACTAGAATTCAGTGTGGGGGAGTTGTGGAGCCCCGATCCACGCAGATGAATGGGGTAAGAGGTGTTCCCCGTTAGGGAGAAGTCCTCTAAATAGTTCCTCAGTCCATCTGGGGGGCACTCGCATCTACTTGACTCCCTAAACCCAACCCCCAGCTTTCCCACGCAGCCCGGGTTAGGGAATCACTCAGGGAATACAAGCTAAGGGATTTTATTAGGACCCAGGGGCTGCTGTCATTTGGAGGAGCCTCCCCTCACTCAGGATACCTGAACACGTCTTCGTGTGTGTGCTGGAGGTGGGGAAACAGAGTCCACGCATATTTTTTGGGTCACAGGTGTTTCCAGGTTTGGGATGTTGTTTAAACACCTCATTGCCCATAGAGAGGCACTCGCTAATACTTTGATTTAGACCCCAACCCCCCACCTTCGCTCACAGCCCGGCATGGAAAACACTCAAGGAAGTCAAGCAAAGGGATTCTACTAGATCCCAGGTGCTGCTGTCACTTTGAGGAGCCACCCAACACTGAGAATATCAGAACTCCTCTTCATGTGTGTGCTGGAGGTGGGGAAGCAGAGTCCACACATATTTGAGAGGGCTTAGGTATTCCCAGGTTGGGGTTGTAGGTAAACGACTCCACATCTCATGGAGAAGCACTCCATAATACTTGGATTTAGAGCCCAAACCCCACTTTCTCCCGCACTCCGGCCTAGGCATTGCCATCAGGGAAGACAAGGTAAGGGATACTATTAGAACCCAGGCGCTGCTGTCATTTGGAAGAGCCTCCCCTCAATCAGGATACCTTAAAAAGTCTGTGTGTTGTACTGGATGTGGGGAAATAGAGTCCCACGCAAATTTATGCGGGCAGAGTTGTTCACCAGGTTAGGGATGTTATTTAACACCTATAATGCCCATAGAGATGCACTCGATAACACTTGGTTTTAGAGCCCAACCCCCACGATTGCTCACAGCGCGGCCTAGGAACACACTCGGGGAAGTCTAGCTGAGGGGATACTTTAATATCCCAGGGGCTGCTGTAAGTTGGAGGATCCTCCCCACACTCAAGACACGAGAACACTTGTTCGTCAGTGTGCTGGAGGTGGGAAAACAGAGTCCATGCATATTTCATTGGGCACAGGTATTCACAGATTGGGGGTTGTAGGAAAAACACCTGCATAGCACATGGAGAGGAAATCGCTAATACTTGGTTTAAGAGCCCAAACCTCACTTTCCCCCGCCCTCAGGCCTAGGCAAAAACCATCAGTGAAGTCAAGCTAAGGGATTCTATTAGAACTCACGGAATGCTCTCAGTTGGAGGAACTTCCCCCACTCAGGATTCCAGAACCCAACTTTGTGTGGGGCAGGTGAGGATCCCCACCCCACGCAGATGAATGGGGGCACAGCTCTTCCCCGTTAGGGAGAAGCCCTTTAAGCACTTCCTCAGTCGATTTGTGAGCACTCGCTGCTAATTGAACTCCAAGAGTAACCCCGAGATTCCCTCGAATCCCGGCCTAGGGATATGCTCAGGTGACACAACTTAAAGGATTCTTTTAGAACCCAGGCGCTGCTGTCAGTTAGGCGAACTTCCCCACTCTCAGGATTCCAGAACCCAACCTTGTGTGTGGAGGAAATTTGGAGCCCCACTTCACGCAGTTGAATAGTGGCGCAGGTGTTCCCCTTTAGGGAGAAGTCCTCTAAGTACTTCCTCAGTACATCGGGAGGCACTCGATGCTACATGGATTCCATGCCCAACCCTCAGCTTTTCCTGATAGCCTGGCCTAGGGAAAAATTCAGGGAATACAAGCTAAGGGATTCTATTAGATCCCAGGCGCTGCTGTCTGTTGGAGGTGTTTCCCCACATTCAGGATACCTGAACAACTCTTCTTGTGTGTGCTGGAGGTTAGGTTACAGATTCTACTCATCTTTCTGTGGGCACAGGTGTTCCCAGGTTGAGGATGTAGTTTAAACACCTCCACTTCCCATAGAGTGGCCCTCGCTAATACTTGGCTTTAGAGCCCAATCTCCACCTTCGCTCACTGCACGGCTTGGGCAAACACTCAGGGAAGTCAACCTAAGGGATCCTATTAGATCCCAGGTTCTGCTGTGATTTGGAGGAGCCTCCCCACACTCAAGATAACAGAACACTTTTCCGTGTGTCTGCTGGAAGTGGGGAAACAGAGTTCAGGCATATTTCAGGGGCCACAGGTATTCCCAGTTTGGGGGTTGTTGGTTAAACAACTCCACTTCCCATGCAGAGGCACTCGATGATACTAGGATTTAGAGCACAACCCCTACTTTCCCCCGCATTCTGGCCTAGGCAAACCATCAGGGAAGACATGCTAAGGGATTCTATTTTAATCCAGGCGCTGCTGTCAGATGGAAGAACTTCCCCACTCTCAGGATTCCGAAACACAGCCTTGTGTGTGGGGAAATAGTGGAGCCCCAGTCCACGCAGATGAATGGGGGCACAGGTGTTCCCGGTTAGGGACAAGTCCTCTAAGTTCTTCGTCAGTCCTTCAGGGGGCACTCGCTGCTACTTGTCCTCAAAGCCCAACCCCTATCGTTTCCCTTGCCACCCGGACTAAGGAAACAGTAATACAATACAAGTTAGAGCATTTAATTAGAATCCAGGCACTGCTGTCACTTGGAGGAGCCTCCCCACACTCAGGATAACTTAACACTTCTTCGTGACTGTGCTGGAGGTGGGGAAACAGAGTCCACGCATCTTTCAGGGGGCATAGGGTTTACCCGGTTGGGGGTTGTATGTTAAACACTTCCACATCCCATTGAGAGGCACTCGCTAACATTGGGTTTTAGAGGCCACCCCCACTATCCCCCGGACCTGGGCCAAGGCAAGCCATCAGGGAAAACCAGCTAAGGAATTCTATTAGAATCCAGGCACTGCTGTCAGTTGGAGGAGCCTGCCCACCCTAAGGATAGCAGAACACGTCTCGGTGTGTGTGCTGAACTTGGGGTAATATCGTCCTCGCATCATTCAGGGGGCAAAGTTATTCCCAGGTTGTGGTATGTAAGTTAAAGATCTCCACATCAAATGGAGAGGCACTCGCTAATACTTGGCTTAAGAGCCCTAACCCCAAATTACCCCGCACTCCGTTCTAGGCAAATCATCAGTGAAATCAAGCTAATGGATTCAATTTGAGGCCAGTAGCTGCTGTCAGTTGGAGGATCTTCCACAAACTCAGGAATTCTGAACGCAGCCGTTTGTTGGGGGGGGGGTTTTGGAGCCCCACTCCACGCAGAGGAATGGGGGTACAAGTGTTCCACATAGGGGGAACTCCTCTTAGTACTACTTCAGTCCATCGGGGGGCACTCGCGGCTACTTGCCCTCCAAGCCCAACCTGTAACTCTCCCTCGCTGCCCGGCCTAGGGAAACACTCAGGGAATACAAGCAAAGGGATTCTATTGGAACCCAGGCGCTGCTGTCAGTTGGAGGATCCTCCCCACACTCAGGAAGCCAGAACACGTCTTCGTGTGTGTGCTAGAGGTGGGGAAAGAGACTACACGAATCTTTATGGGGGCACAGGTGTTCCCAGGTTAGGGATGTAGGATAAACACCTCCACAGCCCATACAAAGGCACTCGCTAATACTTGGCTTTAGAGAACAACCCCCACATTCGCTCAAAGCCCATCCAAGGAAATCAGTCAGGGAAGTCAACCTAAGGGATGCTATTAGATCCCAGTTGCTGCTGTCAGTTGGAGATTCCTCCCCACACTCAGGATACCAGAACAATGCTTTGTGTGTGTGCTCTAGGTTAGGAAACAGAGTCCACGCATATTTCTGGGAGCACCGGTATTCCCAGGATGGGGGTTGTAGTTAAAGACGTCCATTTCCCATACAGAGGCACTCACTAATACTTTTTTGAGGAGCCAAAAGCCCACTCTTCTCCTCACTCTGGTCTTGGCAAACCGTCAGGGAATACAAGCTAAGGGATTCCTTTAGTACCCAGGCGCTGCTGTCAGTTGGAGGAACTTCCACACACTCCGGATTCCGGAACACAACCTTGTGTGTGGGGGAATTGTAGAGCCCCAATCCACGCAGATGAATGGGGGCTCAGGTGTTCTCCGTTTGGGAGAATTCCTCTAAGTATTTCTTCAGTCTGTCAGGGGGCACTCCATGCTCATTGGCCATCAAGCCTAACCCCCACCTTTTCCTCACAGCCTGGCCTAGGTCAACACTCAGGGAATACAAGCTAAGGGATTCTATTAGATCCCAGGTGCTGCTGTCAGTTGGAGGAGCCTACCCACATTCAGGATACCAGAAGAATTCTTCGTGTTTTTGCTGGAAGTGGGGAACAGGGTCCACGCATCTTTCAGGGGTCACAGGTATTCCCAGGTTGGGAGTTGTAGGATAAACACCTCCAAATACCATGGAGAGACTCTCGTTATTTCTTGGTTTTAGAGCCCATACCACACTTTCCCCCGCACTGCGGCCTAGGCAAACAATCATGTAAGACAAGCCATGGAATTCTATTACAGCCCAGGCGCTGCTGTTAGTTGCAGGGTCCTCCGTACACTGAGGATTCCGGAAACTAGAATTCAGTGTGGGGGAGTTGTGGAGCCCCGATCCACGCAGATGAATGGGGTAAGAGGTGTTCCCCGTTAGGGAGAAGTCCTCTAAATAGTTCCTCAGTCCATCGGGGGGCACTCGCATCTACTTGACTCCCTAAACCCAACCCCCAGCTTTCCCACGCAGCCCGGGTTAGGGAATCACTCAGGGAATACAAGCTAAGGGATTTTATTAGGACCCAGGGGCTGCTGTCATTTGGAGGAGCCTCCCCTCACTCAGGATACCTGAACACGTCTTCGTGTGTGTGCTGGAGGTGGGGAAACAGAGTCCACGCATATTTTTTGGGTCACAGGTGTTTCCAGGTTTGGGATGTTGTTTAAACACCTCATTGCCCATAGAGAGGCACTCGCTAATACTTTGATTTAGACCCCAACCCCCACCTTCGCTCACAGCCCGGCATGGAAAACACTCAAGGAAGTCAAGCAAAGGGATTCTACTAGATCCCAGGTGCTGCTGTCACTTTGAGGAGCCACCCAACACTGAGAATATCAGAACTCCTCTTCATGTGTGTGCTGGAGGTGGGGAAGCAGAGTCCACACATATTTGAGAGGGCTTAGGTATTCCCAGGTTGGGGGTTGTAGGTAAACGACTCCACATCTCATGGAGAAGCACTCCATAATACTTGGATTTAGAGCCCAAACCCCACTTTCTCCCGCACTCCGGCCTAGGCATGCCATCAGGGAAGACAAGGTAAGGGATACTATTAGAACCCAGGCGCTGCTGTCATTTGGAAGAGCCTCCCCTCAATCAGGATACCTTAAAAAGTCTGTGTGTTGTACTGGATGTGGGGAAATAGAGTCCACGCAAATTTATGCGGGCAGAGTTGTTCACAGGTTAGGGATGTTATTTAACACCTATAATGCCCATAGAGATGCACTCGATAACACTTGGTTTTAGAGCCCAACCCCCACGATTGCTCACAGCGCGGCCTAGGAACACACTCGGGGAAGTCTAGCTGAGGGATACTTTAATATCCCAGGGGCTGCTGTAAGTTGGAGGATCCTCCCCACACTCAAGACACGAGAACACTTGTTCGTCAGTGTGCTGGAGGTGGGAAAACAGAGTCCATGCATATTTCATTGGGCACAGGTATTCACAGATTGGGGGTTGTAGGAAAAACACCTGCATAGCACATGGAGAGGAAATCGCTAATACTTGGTTTAAGAGCCCAAACCTCACTTTCCCCCGCCCTCAGGCCTAGGCAAACCATCAGTGAAGTCAAGCTAAGGGATTCTATTAGAACTCACGGAATGCTCTCAGTTGGAGGAACTTCCCCCACTCAGGATTCCAGAACCCAACTTTGTGTGGGGCAGGTGAGGATCCCCACCCCACGCAGATGAATGGGGGCACAGCTCTTCCCCGTTAGGGAGAAGCCCTTTAAGCACTTCCTCAGTCGATTTGTGAGCACTCGCTGCTAATTGAACTCCAAGAGTAACCCCGAGATTCCCTCGAATCCCGGCCTAGGGATATGCTCAGGTGACACAACTTAAAGGATTCTTTTAGAACCCAGGCGCTGCTGTCAGTTAGGCGAACTTCCCCACTCTCAGGATTCCAGAACCCAACCTTGTGTGTGGAGGAAATTTGGAGCCCCACTTCACGCAGTTGAATAGTGGCGCAGGTGTTCCCCTTTAGGGAGAAGTCCTCTAAGTACTTCCTCAGTACATCGGGAGGCACTCGATGCTACATGGATTCCATGCCCAACCCTCAGCTTTTCCTGATAGCCTGGCCTAGGGAAAAATTCAGGGAATACAAGCTAAGGGATTCTATTAGATCCCAGGCGCTGCTGTCTGTTGGAGGTGTTTCCCCACATTCAGGATACCTGAACAACTCTTCTTGTGTGTGCTGGAGGTTAGGTTACAGATTCTACTCATCTTTCTGTGGGCACAGGTGTTCCCAGGTTGAGGATGTAGTTTAAACACCTCCACTTCCCATAGAGTGGCCCTCGCTAATACTTGGCTTTAGAGCCCAATCTCCACCTTCGCTCACTGCACGGCTTGGGCAAACACTCAGGGAAGTCAACCTAAGGGATCCTATTAGATCCCAGGTTCTGCTGTGATTTGGAGGAGCCTCCCCACACTCAAGATAACAGAACACTTTTCCGTGTGTCTGCTGGAAGTGGGGAAACAGAGTTCAGGCATATTTCAGGGGCCACAGGTATTCCCAGTTTGGGGGTTGTTGGTTAAACAACTCCACTTCCCATGCAGAGGCACTCGATGATACTAGGATTTAGAGCACAACCCCTACTTTCCCCCGCATTCTGGCCTAGGCAAACCATCAGGGAAGACATGCTAAGGGATTCTATTTTAATCCAGGCGCTGCTGTCAGATGGAAGAACTTCCCCACTCTCAGGATTCCGAAACACAGCCTTGTGTGTGGGGAAATAGTGGAGCCCCAGTCCACGCAGATGAATGGGGGCACAGGTGTTCCCGGTTAGGGACAAGTCCTCTAAGTTCTTCGTCAGTCCTTCAGGGGGCACTCGCTGCTACTTGTCCTCAAAGCCCAACCCCTATCGTTTCCCTTGCCACCCGGACTAAGGAAACAGTAATACAATACAAGTTAGAGCATTTAATTAGAATCCAGGCACTGCTGTCACTTGGAGGAGCCTCCCCACACTCAGGATAACTTAACACTTCTTCGTGACTGTGCTGGAGGTGGGGAAACAGAGTCCACGCATCTTTCAGGGGGCATAGGGTTTACCCGGTTGGGGGTTGTATGTTAAACACTTCCACATCCCATTGAGAGGCACTCGCTAACATTGGGTTTTAGAGGCCACCCCCACTATCCCCCGGACCTGGGCCAAGGCAAGCCATCAGGGAAAACCAGCTAAGGAATTCTATTAGAATCCAGGCACTGCTGTCAGTTGGAGGAGCCTGCCCACCCTAAGGATAGCAGAACACGTCTCGGTGTGTGTGCTGAACTTGGGGTAATATCGTCCTCGCATCATTCAGGGGGCAAAGTTATTCCCAGGTTGTGGTATGTAAGTTAAAGATCTCCACATCAAATGGAGAGGCACTCGCTAATACTTGGCTTAAGAGCCCTAACCCCAAATTACCCCGCACTCCGTTCTAGGCAAATCATCAGTGAAATCAAGCTAATGGATTCAATTTGAGGCCAGTAGCTGCTGTCAGTTGGAGGATCTTCCACAAACTCAGGAATTCTGAACGCAGCCGTTTGTTGGGGGGGGGTTTTGGAGCCCCACTCCACGCAGAGGAATGGGGGTACAAGTGTTCCACATAGGGGGAACTCCTCTTAGTACTACTTCAGTCCATCGGGGGCACTCGCGGCTACTTGCCCTCCAAGCCCAACCTGTAACTCTCCCTCGCTGCCCGGCCTAGGGAAACACTCAGGGAATACAAGCAAAGGGATTCTATTGGAACCCAGGCGCTGCTGTCAGTTGGAGGATCCTCCCCACACTCAGGAAGCCAGAACACGTCTTCGTGTGTGTGCTAGAGGTGGGGAAAGAGACTACACGAATCTTTATGGGGGCACAGGTGTTCCCAGGTTAGGGATGTAGGATAAACACCTCCACAGCCCATACAAAGGCACTCGCTAATACTTGGCTTTAGAGAACAACCCCCACATTCGCTCAAAGCCCATCCAAGGAAATCAGTCAGGGAAGTCAACCTAAGGGATGCTATTAGATCCCAGTTGCTGCTGTCAGTTGGAGATTCCTCCCCACACTCAGGATACCAGAACAATGCTTTGTGTGTGTGCTCTAGGTTAGGAAACAGAGTCCACGCATATTTCTGGGAGCACCGGTATTCCCAGGATGGGGGTTGTAGTTAAAGGACGTCCATTTCCCATACAGAGGCACTCACTATTACTTTTTTGAGGAGCAAAAGCCCACTCTTCTCCTCACTCTGGTCTTGGCAAACCGTCAGGGAATACAAGCTAAGGGATTCCTTTAGTACCCAGGCGCTGCTGTCAGTTGGAGGAACTCTCCAACCACACTCCGGATTCCGGAACACAACCTTGTGTGTGGGGGGAATTGTAGAGCCCCAATCCACGCAGATGAATGGGGGCTCAGGTGTTCTCCGTTTGGGAGAATTCCTCTAAGTATTTCTTCAGTCTGTCAGGGGGCACTCCATGCTCATTGGCCATCAAGCCTAACCCCCACCTTTTCCTCACAGCCTGGCCTAGGTCAACACTCAGGGAATACAAGCTAAGGGATTCTATTAGATCCCAGGTGCTGCTGTCAGTTGGAGGAGCCTACCCACAATCAGGATACCAGAAGAATTCTTCGTGTTTTTGCTGGAAGTGGGGAACAGGGTCCACGCATCTTTCAGGGGTCACAGGTATTCCCAGGTTGGGAGTTGTAGGATAAACACCTCCAAATACCATGGAGAGACTCTCGTTATTTCTTGGTTTTAGAGCCCATACCACACTTTCCCCCGCACTTGCGGCCTAGGCAAACAATCATGTAAGACAAGCCATGGGAATTCTATTACAGCCCAGGCGCTGCTGTTAGTTGCAGGGTCCTCCGTACACTGAGGATTCCGGAAACTAGAATTCAGTGTGGGGGAGTTGTGGAGCCCCCGATCCACGCAGATGAATGGGGTAAGAGGTGTTCCCCGTTAGGGAGAAGTCCTCTAAATAGTTCCTCAGTCCATCGGGGGGCACTCGCATCTACTTGACTCCCTAAACCCAACCCCCAGCTTTCCCACGCAGCCCGGGTTAGGGAATCACTCAGGGAATACAAGCTAAGGGATTTTATTAGGACCCAGGGGCTGCTGTCATTTGGAGGAGCCTCCCCTCACTCAGGATACCTGAACACGTCTTCGTGTGTGTGCTGGAGGTGGGGAAACAGAGTCCACGCATATTTTTTGGGTCACAGGTGTTTCCAGGTTTGGGATGTTGTTTAAACACCTCATTGCCCATAAGAGAGGCACTCGCTAATACTTTGATTTAGACCCCAACCCCCACCTTCGCTCACAGCCCGGCATGGAAAACACTCAAGGAAGTCAAGCAAAGGGATTCTACTAGATCCCAGGTGCTGCTGTCACTTTGAGGAGCCACCCAACACTGAGAATATCAGAACTCCTCTTCATGTGTGTGCTGGAGGTGGGGAAGCAGAGTCCACACATATTTGAGAGGGCTTAGGTATTCCCAGGTTGGGGGTTGTAGGTAAACGACTCCACATCTCATGGAGAAGCACTCCATAATACTTGGATTTAGAGCCCAAACCCCACTTTCTCCCGCACTCCGGCCTAGGCATGCCATCAGGGAAGACAAGGTAAGGGATACTATTAGAACCCAGGCGCTGCTGTCATTTGGAAGAGCCTCCCCTCAATCAGGATACCTTAAAAAGTCTGTGTGTTGTACTGGATGTGGGAAATAGAGTCCACGCAAATTTATGCGGGCAGAGTTGTTCACAGGTTAGGGATGTTATTTAACACCTATAATGCCCATAGAGATGCACTCGATAACACTTGGTTTTAGAGCCCAACCCCCCACGATTGCTCACAGCGCGGCCTAGGAACACACTCGGGGAAGTCTAGCTGAGGGATACTTTAATATCCCAGGGGCTGCTGTAAGTTGGAGGATCCTCCCCACACTCAAGACACGAGAACACTTGTTCGTCAGTGTGCTGGAGGTGGGAAAACAGAGTCCATGCATATTTCATTGGGCACAGGTATTCACAGATTGGGGGTTGTAGGAAAAACACCTGCATAGCACATGGAGAGGAAATCGCTAATACTTGGTTTAAGAGCCCAAACCTCACTTTCCCCCGCCCTCAGGCCTAGGCAAAACATCAGTGAAGTCAAGCTAAGGGATTCTATTAGAACTCACGGAATGCTCTCAGTTGGAGGAACTTCCCCCACTCAGGATTCCAGAACCCAACTTTGTGTGGGGCAGGTGAGGATCCCCACCCCACGCAGATGAATGGGGGCACAGCTCTTCCCCGTTAGGGAGAAGCCCTTTAAGCACTTCCTCAGTCGATTTGTGAGCACTCGCTGCTAATTGAACTCCAAGAGTAACCCCGAGATTCCCTCGAATCCCGGCCTAGGGATATGCTCAGGTGACACAACTTAAAGGATTCTTTTTAGAACCCAGGCGCTGCTGTCAGTTAGGCGAACTTCCCCACTCTCAGGATTCCAGAACCCAACCTTGTGTGTGGAGGAAATTTGGAGCCCCACTTTCACGCAGTTGAATAGTGGCGCAGGTGTTCCCCTTTAGGGAGAAGTCCTCTAAGTACTTCCTCAGTACATCGGGAGGCACTCGATGCTACATGGATTCCATGCCCAACCCTCAGCTTTTCCTGATAGCCTGGCCTAGGGAAAAATTCAGGGAATACAAGCTAAGGGATTCTATTAGATCCCAGGCGCTGCTGTCTGTTGGAGGTGTTTCCCCCACATTCAGGATACCTGAACAACTCTTCTTGTGTGTGCTGGAGGTTAGGTTACAGATTCTACTCATCTTTCTGTGGGCACTGGTGTTCCCAGGTTGAGGATGTAGTTTAAAACACCTCCACTTCCCATAGAGTGGCCCTCGCTAATACTTGGCTTTAGAGCCCAATCTCCACCTTCGCTCACTGCACGGCTTGGGCAAACACTCAGGGAAGTCAACCTAAGGGATCCTATTAGATCCCAGGTTCTGCTGTGATTTGGAGGAGCCTCCCCACACTCAAGATAACAGAACACTTTTCCGTGTGTCTGCTGGAAGTGGGGAAACAGAGTTCAGGCATATTTCAGGGGCCACAGGTATTCCCAGTTTGGGGGGTTGTTGGTTAAACAACTCCACTTCCCATGCAGAGGCACTCGATGATACTAGGTTTTAGAGCACAACCCCTACTTTCCCCCGCATTCTGGCCTAGGCAAACCATCAGGGAAGACATGCTAAGGGATTCTATTTAATCCAGGCGCTGCTGTCAGATGGAAGAACTTCCCCACTCTCAGGATTCCGAAACACAGCCTTGTGTGTGGGGAAATAGTGGAGCCCCAGTCCACGCAGATGAATGGGGGCACAGGTGTTCCCGGTTAGGGGACAAGTCCTCTAAGTTCTTCGTCAGTCCTTCAGGGGGCACTCGCTGCTACTTGTCCTCAAAGCCCAACCCCTATCGTTTCCCTTGCCACCCGGACTAAGGAAACAGTAATACAATACAAGTTAGAGAATTTAATTAGAATCCAGGCACTGCTGTCACTTGGAGGAGCCTCCCCACACTCAGGATAACTTAAACACTTCTTCGTGACTGTGCTGGAGGTGGGGAAACAGAGTCCACGCATCTTTCAGGGGGCATAGGGTTACCCGGTTGGGGGTTGTATGTTAAACACTTCCACATCCCATTGAGAGGCAACTCGCTAACATTGGGTTTTAGAGGCCACCCCCACTATCCCCCGGACCTGGGCCAAGGCAAGCCATCAGGGAAAACCAGCTAAGGAATTCTATTAGAATCCAGGCACTGCTGTCAGTTGGAGGAGCCTGCCCACCCCTAAGGATAGCAGAACACGTCCTCGGTGTGTGTGCTGAACTTGGGGTAATATCGTCCTCGCATCATTCAGGGGGCAAAGTTATTCCCAGGTTGTGGTATGTAAGTTAAAGATCTCCACATCAAATGGAGAGGCACTCGCTAATACTTGGCTTAAGAGCCCTAACCCCCAAATTACCCCGCACTCCGTTCTAGGCAAATCATCAGTGAAATCAAGCTAATGGATTCAATTTGAGGCCAGTAGCTGCTGTCAGTTGGAGGATCTTCCACAAACTCAGGAATTCTGAACGCAGCCGTTTGTTGGGGGGGGGGTTTTGGAGCCCCACTCCACGCAGAGGAATGGGGGTACAAGTGTTCCACATAGGGGAACTCCTCTTAGTACTACTTCAGTCCATCGGGGGGCACTCGCGGCTACTTGCCCTCCAAGCCCAACCTGTAACTCTCCCTCGCTGCCCCGGCCTAGGGAAACACTCAGGGAATACAAGCAAAGGGATTCTATTGGAACCCAGGCGCTGCTGTCAGTTGGAGGATCCTCCCCACACTCAGGAAGCCAGAACACGTCTTCGTGTGTGTGCTAGAGGTGGGGAAAGAGACTACACGAATCTTTATGGGGGCACAGGTGTTCCCAGGTTAGGGATGTAGGATAAACACCTCCACAGCCCCATACAAAGGCACTCGCTAATACTTGGCTTTAGAGAACAACCCCCACATTCGCTCAAAGGCCCATCCAAGGAAATCAGTCAGGGAAGTCAACCTAAGGGATGCTATTAGATCCCAGTTGCTGCTGTCAGTTGGAGATTCCTCCCCACACTCAGGATACCAGAACAATGCTTTGTGTGTGTGCTCTAGGTTAGGAAACAGAGTCCACGCATATTTCTGGGAGCACCGGTATTCCCAGGATGGGGGTTGTAGTTAAAGACGTCCATTTCCCATACAGAGGCACTCACTAATACTTTTTTGAGGAGCCAAAAGCCCACTCTTCTCCTCACTCTGGTCCTTGGCAAACCGTCAGGGAATACAAGCTAAGGGATTCCTTTAGTACCCAGGCGCTGCTGTCAGTTGGAGGAACTTCCACACACTCCGGATTCCGGAAACACAACCTTGTGTGTGGGGGAATTGTAGAGCCCCAATCCACGCAGGATGAATGGGGGCTCAGGTGTTCTCCGTTTGGGAGAATTCCTCTAAGTATTTCTTCAGTCTGTCAGGGGGCACTCCATGCTCATTGGCCATCAGCCTAACCCCCACCCTTTTCCTCACAGCCTGGCCTAGGTCAACACTCAGGGAATACAAGCTAAGGGATTCTATTAGATCCCAGGTGCTGCTGTCAGTTGGAGGAGCCTACCCACAATCAGGATACCAGAAGAATTCTTCGTGTTTTTGCTGGAAGTGGGGAACAGGGTCCACGCATCTTTCAGGGGTCACAGGTATTCCCCAGGTTGGGAGTTGTAGGATAAACACCTCCAAATACCATGGAGAGACTCTCGTTATTTCTTGGTTTTAGAGCCCATACCACACTTTCCCCCGCACTGCGGCCTAGGCAAACAATCATGTAAGACAAGCCATGGAATTCTATTACAGCCCAGGCGCTGCTGTTAGTTGCAGGGTCCTCCGTACACTGAGGATTCCGGAAACTAGAATTCAGTGTGGGGGAGTTGTGGAGCCCCGATCCACGCAGATGAATGGGGTAAGAGGTGTTCCCCGTTAGGGAGAAGTCCTCTAAATAGTTCCTCAGTCCATCGGGGGGCACTCGCATCTACTTGACTCCCTAAACCCAACCCCCAGCTTTCCCACGCAGCCCGGGTTAGGGAATCACTCAGGGAATACAAGCTAAGGGATTTTATTAGGACCCAGGGGCTGCTGTCATTTGGAGGAGCCTCCCCTCACTCAGGATACCTGAACACGTCTTCGTGTGTGTGCTGGAGGTGGGGAAACAGAGTCCACGCATATTTTTTGGGTCACAGGTGTTTCCAGGTTTGGGATGTTGTTTAAACACCTCATTGCCCATAGAGAGGCACTCGCTAATACTTTGATTTAGACCCCCAAACCCCCACCCTTCGCTCACAGCCCGGCATGGAAAACACTCAAGGAAGTCAAGCAAAGGGATTCTACTAGATCCCAGGTGCTGCTGTCACTTTGAGGAGCCAACCCAACACTGAGAATTATCAGAACTCCTCTTCATGTGTGTGCTGGAGGTGGGGAAGCAGAGTCCACACATATTTGAGAGGGCTTAGGTATTCCCAGGTTGGGGGTTGTAGGTAAACGAACTCCACATCTCATGGAGAAGCACTCCATAATACTTGGATTTAGAGCCCAAACCCACTTTCTCCTCGCACTCCCTACCCGGCCTAGGCATGCCATCAGGGAAGACAAGGTAAGGGATACTATTAGAACCCAGGCGCTGCTGTCATTTGGAAGAGCCTCCCCTCAATCAGGATACCTTAAAAAGTCTGTGTGTTGTACTGGATGTGGGGAAATAGAGTCCACGCAAATTTTATGCGGGCAGAGTTGTTCACAGGTTAGGGATGTTATTTAACACCTATAATGCCCATAGAGATGCACTCGATAACACTTGGTTTTAGAGCCCAACCCCCACGATTGCTCACAGCGCGGCCTAGGAACACACTCGGGGAAGTCTAGCTGAGGGATACTTTAATATCCCAGGGGCTGCTGTAAGTTGGAGGATCCTCCCCACACTCAAGACACGAGAACACTTGTTCGTCAGTGTGCTGGAGGTGGGAAAACAGAGTCCATCGCATATTTCATTGGGCACAGGTATTCACAGATTGGGGGTTGTAGGAAAAACACCTGCATAGCACATGGAGAGGAAATCGCTAATACTTGGTTTTAAGAGCCCAAAACCTCACTTTCTCCCCCCCGCCCTCAGGCCTAGGCAAAACCATCAGTGAAGTCAAGCTAAGGGATTCTATTTAGAACTCACGGAATGCTCTCAGTTGGAGGAACTTCCCCCACTCAGGATTCCAGAACCCAACTTTGTGTGGGGCAGGTGAGGATCCCCACCCCACGCAGATGAATGGGGGCACAGCTCTTCCCCGTTAGGGAGAAGCCCTTTAAGCACTTCCTCAGTCGATTTGTGAGCACTCGCTGCTAATTGAACTCCAAGAGTAACCCCGAGATTCCCTCGAATCCCGGCCTAGGGATATGCTCAGGTGACACAACTTAAAGGATTCTTTTAGAACCCAGGCGCTGCTGTCAGTTAGGCGAACTTCCCCACTCTCAGGATTCCAGAACCCAACCTTGTGTGTGGAGGAAATTTGGAGCCCCACTTCACGCAGTTGAATAAGTACTTCCTCAGTACATCGGGAGGCACTCGATGCTACATGGATTCCATGCCCAACCCTCAGCTTTTCCTGATAGCCTGGCCTAGGGAAAAATTCAGGGAATACAAGCTAAGGGATTCTATTAGATCCCAGGCGCTGCTGTCTGTTGGAGGTGTTTCCCCACATTCAGGATACCTGAACAACTCTTCTTGTGTGTGCTGGAGGTTAGGTTACAGATTCTACTCATCTTTCTGTGGGCACAGGTGTTCCCAGGTTGAGGATGTAGTTTAAACACCTCCACTTCCCATAGAGTGGCCCTCGCTAATACTTGGCTTTAGAGCCCAATCTCCACCTTCGCTCACTGCACGGCTTGGGCAAACACTCAGGGAAGTCAACCTAAGGGATCCTATTAGATCCCAGGTTCTGCTGTGATTTGGAGGAGCCTCCCCACACTCAAGATAACAGAACACTTTTCCGTGTGTCTGCTGGAAGTGGGGAAACAGAGTTCAGGCATATTTCAGGGGCCACAGGTATTCCCAGTTTGGGGATTGTTGGTTAAACAACTCCACTTCCCATGCAGAGGCACTCGATGATACTAGGATTTAGAGCACAACCCCTACTTTCCCCCGCATTCTGGCCTAGGCAAACCATCAGGGAAGACATGCTAAGGGATTCTATTTTAATCCAGGCGCTGCTGTCAGATGGAAGAACTTCCCCACTCTCAGGATTCCGAAACACAGCCTTGTGTGTGGGGAAATAGTGGAGCCCCAGTCCACGCAGATGAATGGGGGCACAGGTGTTCCCGGTTAGGGACAAGTCCTCTAAGTTCTTCGTCAGTCCTTCAGGGGGCACTCGCTGCTACTTGTCCTCAAAGCCCAACCCCTATCGTTTCCCTTGCCACCCGGACTAAGGAAACAGTAATACAATACAAGTTAGAGCATTTAATTAGAATCCAGGCACTGCTGTCACTTGGAGGAGCCTCCCCACACTCAGGATAACTTAACACTTCTTCGTGACTGTGCTGGAGGTGGGGAAACAGAGTCCACGCATCTTTCAGGGGGCATAGGGTTTACCCGGTTGGGGGTTGTATGTTAAACACTTCCACATCCCATTGAGAGGCACTCGCTAACATTGGGTTTTAGAGGCCACCCCCACTATCCCCCGGACCTGGGCCAAGGCAAGCCATCAGGGAAAACCAGCTAAGGAATTCTATTAGAATCCAGGCACTGCTGTCAGTTGGAGGAGCCTGCCCACCCTAAGGATAGCAGAACACGTCTCGGTGTGTGTGCTGAACTTGGGGTAATATCGTCCTCGCATCATTCAGGGGGCAAAGTTATTCCCAGGTTGTGGTATGTAAGTTAAAGATCTCCACATCAAATGGAGAGGCACTCGCTAATACTTGGCTTAAGAGCCCTAACCCCAAATTACCCCGCACTCCGTTCTAGGCAAATCATCAGTGAAATCAAGCTAATGGATTCAATTTGAGGCCAGTAGCTGCTGTCAGTTGGAGGATCTTCCACAAACTCAGGAATTCTGAACGCAGCCGTTTGTTGGGGGGGGGGTTTTGGAGCCCCACTCCACGCAGAGGAATGGGGGTACAAGTGTTCCACATAGGGGGAACTCCTCTTAGTACTACTTCAGTCCATCGGGGGGCACTCGCGGCTACTTGCCCTCCAAGCCCAACGTGTAACTCTCCCTCACTGCCCGGCCTAGGGAAACACTCAGGGAATACAAGCAAAGGGATTCTATTGGAACCCAGGCGCTGCTGTCAGTTGGAGGATCCTCCCCACACTCAGGAAGCCAGAACACGTCTTCGTGTGTGTGCTAGAGGTGGGGAAAGAGACTACACGAATCTTTATGGGGGCACAGGTGTTCCCAGGTTAGGGATGTAGGATAAACACCTCCACAGCCCATACAAAGGCACTCGCTAATACTTGGCTTTAGAGAACAACCCCCACATTCGCTCAAAGCCCATCCAAGGAAATCAGTCAGGGAAGTCAACCTAAGGGATGCTATTAGATCCCAGTTGCTGCTGTCAGTTGGAGATTCCTCCCCACACTCAGGATACCAGAACAATGCTTTGTGTGTGTGCTCTAGGTTAGGAAACAGAGTCCACGCATATTTCTGGGAGCACCGGTATTCCCAGGATGGGGGTTGTAGTTAAAGACGTCCATTTCCCATACAGAGGCACTCACTAATACTTTTTTGAGGAGCCAAAAGCCCACTCTTCTCCTCACTCTGGTCTTGGCAAACCGTCAGGGAATACAAGCTAAGGGATTCCTTTAGTACCCAGGCGCTGCTGTCAGTTGGAGGAACTTCCACACACTCCGGATTCCGGAACACAACCTTGTGTGTGGGGGAATTGTAGAGCCCCAATCCACGCAGATGAATGGGGGCTCAGGTGTTCTCCGTTTGGGAGAATTCCTCTAAGTATTTCTTCAGTCTGTCAGGGGGCACTCCATGCTCATTGGCCATCAAGCCTAACCCCCACCTTTTCCTCACAGCCTGGCCTAGGTCAACACTCAGGGAATACAAGCTAAGGGATTCTATTAGATCCCAGGTGCTGCTGTCAGTTGGAGGAGCCTACCCACATTCAGGATACCAGAAGAATTCTTCGTGTTTTTGCTGGAAGTGGGGAACAGGGTCCACGCATCTTTCAGGGGTCACAGGTATTCCCAGGTTGGGAGTTGTAGGATAAACACCTCCAAATACCATGGAGAGACTCTCGTTATTTCTTGGTTTTAGAGCCCATACCACACTTTCCCCCGCACTGCGGCCTAGGCAAACAATCATGTAAGACAAGCCATGGAATTCTATTACAGCCCAGGCGCTGCTGTTAGTTGCAGGGTCCTCCGTACACTGAGGATTCCGGAAACTAGAATTCAGTGTGGGGGAGTTGTGGAGCCCCGATCCACGCAGATGAATGGGGTAAGAGGTGTTCCCCGTTAGGGAGAAGTCCTCTAAATAGTTCCTCAGTCCATCGGGGGGCACTCGCATCTACTTGACTCCCTAAACCCAACCCCCAGCTTTCCCACGCAGCCCGGGTTAGGGAATCACTCAGGGAATACAAGCTAAGGGATTTTATTAGGACCCAGGGGCTGCTGTCATTTGGAGGAGCCTCCCCTCACTCAGGATACCTGAACACGTCTTCGTGTGTGTGCTGGAGGTGGGGAAACAGAGTCCACGCATATTTTTTGGGTCACAGGTGTTTCCAGGTTTGGGATGTTGTTTAAACACCTCATTGCCCATAGAGAGGCACTCGCTAATACTTTGATTTAGACCCCAACCCCCACCTTCGCTCACAGCCCGGCATGGAAAACACTCAAGGAAGTCAAGCAAAGGGATTCTACTAGATCCCAGGTGCTGCTGTCACTTTGAGGAGCCACCCAACACTGAGAATATCAGAACTCCTCTTCATGTGTGTGCTGGAGGTGGGGAAGCAGAGTCCACACATATTTGAGAGGGCTTAGGTATTCCCAGGTTGGGGGTTGTAGGTAAACGACTCCACATCTCATGGAGAAGCACTCCATAATACTTGGATTTAGAGCCCAAACCCCACTTTCTCCCGCACTCCGGCCTAGGCATGCCATCAGGGAAGACAAGGTAAGGGATACTATTAGAACCCAGGCGCTGCTGTCATTTGGAAGAGCCTCCCCTCAATCAGGATACCTTAAAAAGTCTGTGTGTTGTACTGGATGTGGGGAAATAGAGTCCACGCAAATTTATGCGGGCAGAGTTGTTCACAGGTTAGGGATGTTATTTAACACCTATAATGCCCATAGAGATGCACTCGATAACACTTGGTTTTAGAGCCCAACCCCCACGATTGCTCACAGCGCGGCCTAGGAACACACTCGGGGAAGTCTAGCTGAGGGATACTTTAATATCCCAGGGGCTGCTGTAAGTTGGAGGATCCTCCCCACACTCAAGACACGAGAACACTTGTTCGTCAGTGTGCTGGAGGTGGGAAAACAGAGTCCATGCATATTTCATTGGGCACAGGTATTCACAGATTGGGGGTTGTAGGAAAAACACCTGCATAGCACATGGAGAGGAAATCGCTAATACTTGGTTTAAGAGCCCAAACCTCACTTTCCCCCGCCCTCAGGCCTAGGCAAACCATCAGTGAAGTCAAGCTAAGGGATTCTATTAGAACTCACGGAATGCTCTCAGTTGGAGGAACTTCCCCCACTCAGGATTCCAGAACCCAACTTTGTGTGGGGCAGGTGAGGATCCCCACCCCACGCAGATGAATGGGGGCACAGCTCTTCCCCGTTAGGGAGAAGCCCTTTAAGCACTTCCTCAGTCGATTTGTGAGCACTCGCTGCTAATTGAACTCCAAGAGTAACCCCGAGATTCCCTCGAATCCCGGCCTAGGGATATGCTCAGGTGACACAACTTAAAGGATTCTTTTAGAACCCAGGCGCTGCTGTCAGTTAGGCGAACTTCCCCACTCTCAGGATTCCAGAACCCAACCTTGTGTGTGGAGGAAATTTGGAGCCCCACTTCACGCAGTTGAATAGTGGCGCAGGTGTTCCCCTTTAGGGAGAAGTCCTCTAAGTACTTCCTCAGTACATCGGGAGGCACTCGATGCTACATGGATTCCATGCCCAACCCTCAGCTTTTCCTGATAGCCTGGCCTAGGGAAAAATTCAGGGAATACAAGCTAAGGGATTCTATTAGATCCCAGGCGCTGCTGTCTGTTGGAGGTGTTTCCCCACATTCAGGATACCTGAACAACTCTTCTTGTGTGTGCTGGAGGTTAGGTTACAGATTCTACTCATCTTTCTGTGGGCACAGGTGTTCCCAGGTTGAGGATGTAGTTTAAACACCTCCACTTCCCATAGAGTGGCCCTCGCTAATACTTGGCTTTAGAGCCCAATCTCCACCTTCGCTCACTGCACGGCTTGGGCAAACACTCAGGGAAGTCAACCTAAGGGATCCTATTAGATCCCAGGTTCTGCTGTGATTTGGAGGAGCCTCCCCACACTCAAGATAACAGAACACTTTTCCGTGTGTCTGCTGGAAGTGGGGAAACAGAGTTCAGGCATATTTCAGGGGCCACAGGTATTCCCAGTTTGGGGGTTGTTGGTTAAACAACTCCACTTCCCATGCAGAGGCACTCGATGATACTAGGATTTAGAGCACAACCCCTACTTTCCCCCGCATTCTGGCCTAGGCAAACCATCAGGGAAGACATGCTAAGGGATTCTATTTTAATCCAGGCGCTGCTGTCAGATGGAAGAACTTCCCCACTCTCAGGATTCCGAAACACAGCCTTGTGTGTGGGGAAATAGTGGAGCCCCAGTCCACGCAGATGAATGGGGGCACAGGTGTTCCCGGTTAGGGACAAGTCCTCTAAGTTCTTCGTCAGTCCTTCAGGGGGCACTCGCTGCTACTTGTCCTCAAAGCCCAACCCCTATCGTTTCCCTTGCCACCCGGACTAAGGAAACAGTAATACAATACAAGTTAGAGCATTTAATTAGAATCCAGGCACTGCTGTCACTTGGAGGAGCCTCCCCACACTCAGGATAACTTAACACTTCTTCGTGACTGTGCTGGAGGTGGGGAAACAGAGTCCACGCATCTTTCAGGGGGCATAGGGTTTACCCGGTTGGGGGTTGTATGTTAAACACTTCCACATCCCATTGAGAGGCACTCGCTAACATTGGGTTTTAGAGGCCACCCCCACTATCCCCCGGACCTGGGCCAAGGCAAGCCATCAGGGAAAACCAGCTAAGGAATTCTATTAGAATCCAGGCACTGCTGTCAGTTGGAGGAGCCTGCCCACCCTAAGGATAGCAGAACACGTCTCGGTGTGTGTGCTGAACTTGGGGTAATATTGTCCTCGCATCATTCAGGGGGCAAAGTTATTCCCAGGTTGTGGTATGTAAGTTAAAGATCTCCACATCAAATGGAGAGGCACTCGCTAATACTTGGCTTAAGAGCCCTAACCCCAAATTACCCCGCACTCCGTTCTAGGCAAATCATCAGTGAAATCAAGCTAATGGATTCAATTTGAGGCCAGTAGCTGCTGTCAGTTGGAGGATCTTCCACAAACTCAGGAATTCTGAACGCAGCCGTTTGTTGGGGGGGGGTTTTGGAGCCCCACTCCACGCAGAGGAATGGGGGTACAAGTGTTCCACATAGGGGGAACTCCTCTTAGTACTACTTCAGTCCATCGGGGGGCACTCGCGGCTACTTGCCCTCCAAGCCCAACCTGTAACTCTCCCTCGCTGCCCGGCCTAGGGAAACACTCAGGGAATACAAGCAAAGGGATTCTATTGGAACCCAGGCGCTGCTGTCAGTTGGAGGATCCTCCCCACACTCAGGAAGCCAGAACACGTCTTCGTGTGTGTGCTAGAGGTGGGGAAAGAGACTACACGAATCTTTATGGGGGCACAGGTGTTCCCAGGTTAGGGATGTAGGATAAACACCTCCACAGCCCATACAAAGGCACTCGCTAATACTTGGCTTTAGAGAACAACCCCCACATTCGCTCAAAGCCCATCCAAGGAAATCAGTCAGGGAAGTCAACCTAAGGGATGCTATTAGATCCCAGTTGCTGCTGTCAGTTGGAGATTCCTCCCCACACTCAGGATACCAGAACAATGCTTTGTGTGTGTGCTCTAGGTTAGGAAACAGAGTCCACGCATATTTCTGGGAGCACCGGTATTCCCAGGATGGGGGTTGTAGTTAAAGACGTCCATTTCCCATACAGAGGCACTCACTAATACTTTTTTGAGGAGCCAAAAGCCCACTCTTCTCCTCACTCTGGTCTTGGCAAACCGTCAGGGAATACAAGCTAAGGGATTCCTTTAGTACCCAGGCGCTGCTGTCAGTTGGAGGAACTTCCACACACTCCGGATTCCGGAACACAACCTTGTGTGTGGGGGAATTGTAGAGCCCCAATCCACGCAGATGAATGGGGGCTCAGGTGTTCTCCGTTTGGGAGAATTCCTCTAAGTATTTCTTCAGTCTGTCAGGGGGCACTCCATGCTCATTGGCCATCAAGCCTAACCCCCACCTTTTCCTCACAGCCTGGCCTAGGTCAACACTCAGGGAATACAAGCTAAGGGATTCTATTAGATCCCAGGTGCTGCTGTCAGTTGGAGGAGCCTACCCACATTCAGGATACCAGAAGAATTCTTCGTGTTTTTGCTGGAAGTGGGGAACAGGGTCCACGCATCTTTCAGGGGTCACAGGTATTCCCAGGTTGGGAGTTGTAGGATAAACACCTCCAAATACCATGGAGAGACTCTCGTTATTTCTTGGTTTTAGAGCCCATACCACACTTTCCCCCGCACTGCGGCCTAGGCAAACAATCATGTAAGACAAGCCATGGAATTCTATTACAGCCCAGGCGCTGCTGTTAGTTGCAGGGTCCTCCGTACACTGAGGATTCCGGAAACTAGAATTCAGTGTGGGGGAGTTGTGGAGCCCCGATCCACGCAGATGAATGGGGTAAGAGGTGTTCCCCGTTAGGGAGAAGTCCTCTAAATAGTTCCTCAGTCCATCGGGGGGCACTCGCATCTACTTGACTCCCTAAACCCAACCCCCAGCTTTCCCACGCAGCCCGGGTTAGGGAATCACTCAGGGAATACAAGCTAAGGGATTTTATTAGGACCCAGGGGCTGCTGTCATTTGGAGGAGCCTCCCCTCACTCAGGATACCTGAACACGTCTTCGTGTGTGTGCTGGAGGTGGGGAAACAGAGTCCACGCATATTTTTTGGGTCACAGGTGTTTCCAGGTTTGGGATGTTGTTTAAACACCTCATTGCCCATAGAGAGGCACTCGCTAATACTTTGATTTAGACCCCAACCCCCACCTTCGCTCACAGCCCGGCATGGAAAACACTCAAGGAAGTCAAGCAAAGGGATTCTACTAGATCCCAGGTGCTGCTGTCACTTTGAGGAGCCACCCAACACTGAGAATATCAGAACTCCTCTTCATGTGTGTGCTGGAGGTGGGGAAGCAGAGTCCACACATATTTGAGAGGGCTTAGGTATTCCCAGGTTGGGGGTTGTAGGTAAACGACTCCACATCTCATGGAGAAGCACTCCATAATACTTGGATTTAGAGCCCAAACCCCACTTTCTCCCGCACTCCGGCCTAGGCATGCCATCAGGGAAGACAAGGTAAGGGATACTATTAGAACCCAGGCGCTGCTGTCATTTGGAAGAGCCTCCCCTCAATCAGGATACCTTAAAAAGTCTGTGTGTTGTACTGGATGTGGGGAAATAGAGTCCACGCAAATTTATGCGGGCAGAGTTGTTCACAGGTTAGGGATGTTATTTAACACCTATAATGCCCATAGAGATGCACTCGATAACACTTGGTTTTAGAGCCCAACCCCCACGATTGCTCACAGCGCGGCCTAGGAACACACTCGGGGAAGTCTAGCTGAGGGATACTTTAATATCCCAGGGGCTGCTGTAAGTTGGAGGATCCTCCCCACACTCAAGACACGAGAACACTTGTTCGTCAGTGTGCTGGAGGTGGGAAAACAGAGTCCATGCATATTTCATTGGGCACAGGTATTCACAGATTGGGGGTTGTAGGAAAAACACCTGCATAGCACATGGAGAGGAAATCGCTAATACTTGGTTTAAGAGCCCAAACCTCACTTTCCCCCGCCCTCAGGCCTAGGCAAACCATCAGTGAAGTCAAGCTAAGGGATTCTATTAGAACTCACGGAATGCTCTCAGTTGGAGGAACTTCCCCCACTCAGGATTCCAGAACCCAACTTTGTGTGGGGCAGGTGAGGATCCCCACCCCACGCAGATGAATGGGGGCACAGCTCTTCCCCGTTAGGGAGAAGCCCTTTAAGCACTTCCTCAGTCGATTTGTGAGCACTCGCTGCTAATTGAACTCCAAGAGTAACCCCGAGATTCCCTCGAATCCCGGCCTAGGGATATGCTCAGGTGACACAACTTAAAGGATTCTTTTAGAACCCAGGCGCTGCTGTCAGTTAGGCGAACTTCCCCACTCTCAGGATTCCAGAACCCAACCTTGTGTGTGGAGGAAATTTGGAGCCCCACTTCACGCAGTTGAATAGTGGCGCAGGTGTTCCCCTTTAGGGAGAAGTCCTCTAAGTACTTCCTCAGTACATCGGGAGGCACTCGATGCTACATGGATTCCATGCCCAACCCTCAGCTTTTCCTGATAGCCTGGCCTAGGGAAAAATTCAGGGAATACAAGCTAAGGGATTCTATTAGATCCCAGGCGCTGCTGTCTGTTGGAGGTGTTTCCCCACATTCAGGATACCTGAACAACTCTTCTTGTGTGTGCTGGAGGTTAGGTTACAGATTCTACTCATCTTTCTGTGGGCACAGGTGTTCCCAGGTTGAGGATGTAGTTTAAACACCTCCACTTCCCATAGAGTGGCCCTCGCTAATACTTGGCTTTAGAGCCCAATCTCCACCTTCGCTCACTGCACGGCTTGGGCAAACACTCAGGGAAGTCAACCTAAGGGATCCTATTAGATCCCAGGTTCTGCTGTGATTTGG
This sequence comes from Vicugna pacos, assembly GCF_048564905.1. Classification (NCBI taxonomy): domain Eukaryota; kingdom Metazoa; phylum Chordata; class Mammalia; order Artiodactyla; family Camelidae; genus Vicugna; species Vicugna pacos. Next base: position 70,896 of record NW_027328921.1, on the reverse strand, counting down.
AGGAGCCTCCCCACACTCAAGATAACAGAACACTTTTCCGTGTGTCTGCTGGAAGTGGGGAAACAGAGTTCAGGCATATTTCAGGGGCCACAGGTATTCCCAGTTTGGGGGTTGTTGGTTAAACAACTCCACTTCCCATGCAGAGGCACTCGATGATACTAGGATTTAGAGCACAACCCCTACTTTCCCCCGCATTCTGGCCTAGGCAAACCATCAGGGAAGACATGCTAAGGGATTCTATTTTAATCCAGGCGCTGCTGTCAGATGGAAGAACTTCCCCACTCTCAGGATTCCGAAACACAGCCTTGTGTGTGGGGAAATAGTGGAGCCCCAGTCCACGCAGATGAATGGGGGCACAGGTGTTCCCGGTTAGGGACAAGTCCTCTAAGTTCTTCGTCAGTCCTTCAGGGGGCACTCGCTGCTACTTGTCCTCAAAGCCCAACCCCTATCGTTTCCCTTGCCACCCGGACTAAGGAAACAGTAATACAATACAAGTTAGAGCATTTAATTAGAATCCAGGCACTGCTGTCACTTGGAGGAGCCTCCCCACACTCAGGATAACTTAACACTTCTTCGTGACTGTGCTGGAGGTGGGGAAACAGAGTCCACGCATCTTTCAGGGGGCATAGGGTTTACCCGGTTGGGGGTTGTATGTTAAACACTTCCACATCCCATTGAGAGGCACTCGCTAACATTGGGTTTTAGAGGCCACCCCCACTATCCCCCGGACCTGGGCCAAGGCAAGCCATCAGGGAAAACCAGCTAAGGAATTCTATTAGAATCCAGGCACTGCTGTCAGTTGGAGGAGCCTGCCCACCCTAAGGATAGCAGAACACGTCTCGGTGTGTGTGCTGAACTTGGGGTAATATCGTCCTCGCATCATTCAGGGGGCAAAGTTATTCCCAGGTTGTGGTATGTAAGTTAAAGATCTCCACATCAAATGGAGAGGCACTCGCTAATACTTGGCTTAAGAGCCCTAACCCCAAATTACCCCGCACTCCGTTCTAGGCAAATCATCAGTGAAATCAAGCTAATGGATTCAATTTGAGGCCAGTAGCTGCTGTCAGTTGGAGGATCTTCCACAAACTCAGGAATTCTGAACGCAGCCGTTTGTTGGGGGGGGGTTTTGGAGCCCCACTCCACGCAGAGGAATGGGGGTACAAGTGTTCCACATAGGGGGAACTCCTCTTAGTACTACTTCAGTCCATCGGGGGGCACTCGCGGCTACTTGCCCTCCAAGCCCAACCTGTAACTCTCCCTCGCTGCCCGGCCTAGGGAAACACTCAGGGAATACAAGCAAAGGGATTCTATTGGAACCCAGGCGCTGCTGTCAGTTGGAGGATCCTCCCCACACTCAGGAAGCCAGAACACGTCTTCGTGTGTGTGCTAGAGGTGGGGAAAGAGACTACACGAATCTTTATGGGGGCACAGGTGTTCCCAGGTTAGGGATGTAGGATAAACACCTCCACAGCCCATACAAAGGCACTCGCTAATACTTGGCTTTAGAGAACAACCCCCACATTCGCTCAAAGCCCATCCAAGGAAATCAGTCAGGGAAGTCAACCTAAGGGATGCTATTAGATCCCAGTTGCTGCTGTCAGTTGGAGATTCCTCCCCACACTCAGGATACCAGAACAATGCTTTGTGTGTGTGCTCTAGGTTAGGAAACAGAGTCCACGCATATTTCTGGGAGCACCGGTATTCCCAGGATGGGGGTTGTAGTTAAAGACGTCCATTTCCCATACAGAGGCACTCACTAATACTTTTTTGAGGAGCCAAAAGCCCACTCTTCTCCTCACTCTGGTCTTGGCAAACCGTCAGGGAATACAAGCTAAGGGATTCCTTTAGTACCCAGGCGCTGCTGTCAGTTGGAGGAACTTCCACACACTCCGGATTCCGGAACACAACCTTGTGTGTGGGGGAATTGTAGAGCCCCAATCCACGCAGATGAATGGGGGCTCAGGTGTTCTCCGTTTGGGAGAATTCCTCTAAGTATTTCTTCAGTCTGTCAGGGGGCACTCCATGCTCATTGGCCATCAAGCCTAACCCCCACCTTTTCCTCACAGCCTGGCCTAGGTCAACACTCAGGGAATACAAGCTAAGGGATTCTATTAGATCCCAGGTGCTGCTGTCAGTTGGAGGAGCCTACCCACATTCAGGATACCAGAAGAATTCTTCGTGTTTTTGCTGGAAGTGGGGAACAGGGTCCACGCATCTTTCAGGGGTCACAGGTATTCCCAGGTTGGGAGTTGTAGGATAAACACCTCCAAATACCATGGAGAGACTCTCGTTATTTCTTGGTTTTAGAGCCCATACCACACTTTCCCCCGCACTGCGGCCTAGGCAAACAATCATGTAAGACAAGCCATGGAATTCTATTACAGCCCAGGCGCTGCTGTTAGTTGCAGGGTCCTCCGTACACTGAGGATTCCGGAAACTAGAATTCAGTGTGGGGGAGTTGTGGAGCCCCGATCCACGCAGATGAATGGGGTAAGAGGTGTTCCCCGTTAGGGAGAAGTCCTCTAAATAGTTCCTCAGTCCATCGGGGGGCACTCGCATCTACTTGACTCCCTAAACCCAACCCCCAGCTTTCCCACGCAGCCCGGGTTAGGGAATCACTCAGGGAATACAAGCTAAGGGATTTTATTAGGACCCAGGGGCTGCTGTCATTTGGAGGAGCCTCCCCTCACTCAGGATACCTGAACACGTCTTCGTGTGTGTGCTGGAGGTGGGGAAACAGAGTCCACGCATATTTTTTGGGTCACAGGTGTTTCCAGGTTTGGGATGTTGTTTAAACACCTCATTGCCCATAGAGAGGCACTCGCTAATACTTTGATTTAGACCCCAACCCCCACCTTCGCTCACAGCCCGGCATGGAAAACACTCAAGGAAGTCAAGCAAAGGGATTCTACTAGATCCCAGGTGCTGCTGTCACTTTGAGGAGCCACCCAACACTGAGAATATCAGAACTCCTCTTCATGTGTGTGCTGGAGGTGGGGAAGCAGAGTCCACACATATTTGAGAGGGCTTAGGTATTCCCAGGTTGGGGGTTGTAGGTAAACGACTCCACATCTCATGGAGAAGCACTCCATAATACTTGGATTTAGAGCCCAAACCCCACTTTCTCCCGCACTCCGGCCTAGGCATGCCATCAGGGAAGACAAGGTAAGGGATACTATTAGAACCCAGGCGCTGCTGTCATTTGGAAGAGCCTCCCCTCAATCAGGATACCTTAAAAAGTCTGTGTGTTGTACTGGATGTGGGGAAATAGAGTCCACGCAAATTTATGCGGGCAGAGTTGTTCACAGGTTAGGGATGTTATTTAACACCTATAATGCCCATAGAGATGCACTCGATAACACTTGGTTTTAGAGCCCAACCCCCACGATTGCTCACAGCGCGGCCTAGGAACACACTCGGGGAAGTCTAGCTGAGGGATACTTTAATATCCCAGGGGCTGCTGTAAGTTGGAGGATCCTCCCCACACTCAAGACACGAGAACACTTGTTCGTCAGTGTGCTGGAGGTGGGAAAACAGAGTCCATGCATATTTCATTGGGCACAGGTATTCACAGATTGGGGGTTGTAGGAAAAACACCTGCATAGCACATGGAGAGGAAATCGCTAATACTTGGTTTAAGAGCCCAAACCTCACTTTCCCCCGCCCTCAGGCCTAGGCAAACCATCAGTGAAGTCAAGCTAAGGGATTCTATTAGAACTCACGGAATGCTCTCAGTTGGAGGAACTTCCCCCACTCAGGATTCCAGAACCCAACTTTGTGTGGGGCAGGTGAGGATCCCCACCCCACGCAGATGAATGGGGGCACAGCTCTTCCCCGTTAGGGAGAAGCCCTTTAAGCACTTCCTCAGTCGATTTGTGAGCACTCGCTGCTAATTGAACTCCAAGAGTAACCCCGAGATTCCCTCGAATCCCGGCCTAGGGATATGCTCAGGTGACACAACTTAAAGGATTCTTTTAGAACCCAGGCGCTGCTGTCAGTTAGGCGAACTTCCCCACTCTCAGGATTCCAGAACCCAACCTTGTGTGTGGAGGAAATTTGGAGCCCCACTTCACGCAGTTGAATAGTGGCGCAGGTGTTCCCCTTTAGGGAGAAGTCCTCTAAGTACTTCCTCAGTACATCGGGAGGCACTCGATGCTACATGGATTCCATGCCCAACCCTCAGCTTTTCCTGATAGCCTGGCCTAGGGAAAAATTCAGGGAATACAAGCTAAGGGATTCTATTAGATCCCAGGCGCTGCTGTCTGTTGGAGGTGTTTCCCCACATTCAGGATACCTGAACAACTCTTCTTGTGTGTGCTGGAGGTTAGGTTACAGATTCTACTCATCTTTCTGTGGGCACAGGTGTTCCCAGGTTGAGGATGTAGTTTAAACACCTCCACTTCCCATAGAGTGGCCCTCGCTAATACTTGGCTTTAGAGCCCAATCTCCACCTTCGCTCACTGCACGGCTTGGGCAAACACTCAGGGAAGTCAACCTAAGGGATCCTATTAGATCCCAGGTTCTGCTGTGATTTGGAGGAGCCTCCCCACACTCAAGATAACAGAACACTTTTCCGTGTGTCTGCTGGAAGTGGGGAAACAGAGTTCAGGCATATTTCAGGGGCCACAGGTATTCCCAGTTTGGGGGTTGTTGGTTAAACAACTCCACTTCCCATGCAGAGGCACTCGATGATACTAGGATTTAGAGCACAACCCCTACTTTCCCCCGCATTCTGGCCTAGGCAAACCATCAGGGAAGACATGCTAAGGGATTCTATTTTAATCCAGGCACTGCTGTCAGATGGAAGAACTTCCCCACTCTCAGGATTCCGAAACACAGCCTTGTGTGTGGGGAAATAGTGGAGCCCCAGTCCACGCAGATGAATGGGGGCACAGGTGTTCCCGGTTAGGGACAAGTCCTCTAAGTTCTTCGTCAGTCCTTCAGGGGGCACTCGCTGCTACTTGTCCTCAAAGCCCAACCCCTATCGTTTCCCTTGCCACCCGGACTAAGGAAACAGTAATACAATACAAGTTAGAGCATTTAATTAGAATCCAGGCACTGCTGTCACTTGGAGGAGCCTCCCCACACTCAGGATAACTTAACACTTCTTCGTGACTGTGCTGGAGGTGGGGAAACAGAGTCCACGCATCTTTCAGGGGGCATAGGGTTTACCCGGTTGGGGGTTGTATGTTAAACACTTCCACATCCCATTGAGAGGCACTCGCTAACATTGGGTTTTAGAGGCCACCCCCACTATCCCCCGGACCTGGGCCAAGGCAAGCCATCAGGGAAAACCAGCTAAGGAATTCTATTAGAATCCAGGCACTGCTGTCAGTTGGAGGAGCCTGCCCACCCTAAGGATAGCAGAACACGTCTCGGTGTGTGTGCTGAACTTGGGGTAATATCGTCCTCGCATCATTCAGGGGGCAAAGTTATTCCCAGGTTGTGGTATGTAAGTTAAAGATCTCCACATCAAATGGAGAGGCACTCGCTAATACTTGGCTTAAGAGCCCTAACCCCAAATTACCCCGCACTCCGTTCTAGGCAAATCATCAGTGAAATCAAGCTAATGGATTCAATTTGAGGCCAGTAGCTGCTGTCAGTTGGAGGATCTTCCACAAACTCAGGAATTCTGAACGCAGCCGTTTGTTGGGGGGGGGGTTTTGGAGCCCCACTCCACGCAGAGGAATGGGGGTACAAGTGTTCCACATAGGGGGAACTCCTCTTAGTACTACTTCAGTCCATCGGGGGGCACTCGCGGCTACTTGCCCTCCAAGCCCAACGTGTAACTCTCCCTCACTGCCCGGCCTAGGGAAACACTCAGGGAATACAAGCAAAGGGATTCTATTGGAACCCAGGCGCTGCTGTCAGTTGGAGGATCCTCCCCACACTCAGGAAGCCAGAACACGTCTTCGTGTGTGTGCTAGAGGTGGGGAAAGAGACTACACGAATCTTTATGGGGGCACAGGTGTTCCCAGGTTAGGGATGTAGGATAAACACCTCCACAGCCCATACAAAGGCACTCGCTAATACTTGGCTTTAGAGAACAACCCCCACATTCGCTCAAAGCCCATCCAAGGAAATCAGTCAGGGAAGTCAACCTAAGGGATGCTATTAGATCCCAGTTGCTGCTGTCAGTTGGAGATTCCTCCCCACACTCAGGATACCAGAACAATGCTTTGTGTGTGTGCTCTAGGTTAGGAAACAGAGTCCACGCATATTTCTGGGAGCACCGGTATTCCCAGGATGGGGGTTGTAGTTAAAGACGTCCATTTCCCATACAGAGGCACTCACTAATACTTTTTTGAGGAGCCAAAAGCCCACTCTTCTCCTCACTCTGGTCTTGGCAAACCGTCAGGGAATACAAGCTAAGGGATTCCTTTAGTACCCAGGCGCTGCTGTCAGTTGGAGGAACTTCCACACACTCCGGATTCCGGAACACAACCTTGTGTGTGGGGGAATTGTAGAGCCCCAATCCACGCAGATGAATGGGGGCTCAGGTGTTCTCCGTTTGGGAGAATTCCTCTAAGTATTTCTTCAGTCTGTCAGGGGGCACTCCATGCTCATTGGCCATCAAGCCTAACCCCCACCTTTTCCTCACAGCCTGGCCTAGGTCAACACTCAGGGAATACAAGCTAAGGGATTCTATTAGATCCCAGGTGCTGCTGTCAGTTGGAGGAGCCTACCCACATTCAGGATACCAGAAGAATTCTTCGTGTTTTTGCTGGAAGTGGGGAACAGGGTCCACGCATCTTTCAGGGGTCACAGGTATTCCCAGGTTGGGAGTTGTAGGATAAACACCTCCAAATACCATGGAGAGACTCTCGTTATTTCTTGGTTTTAGAGCCCATACCACACTTTCCCCCGCACTGCGGCCTAGGCAAACAATCATGTAAGACAAGCCATGGAATTCTATTACAGCCCAGGCGCTGCTGTTAGTTGCAGGGTCCTCCGTACACTGAGGATTCCGGAAACTAGAATTCAGTGTGGGGGAGTTGTGGAGCCCCGATCCACGCAGATGAATGGGGTAAGAGGTGTTCCCCGTTAGGGAGAAGTCCTCTAAATAGTTCCTCAGTCCATCGGGGGGCACTCGCATCTACTTGACTCCCTAAACCCAACCCCCAGCTTTCCCACGCAGCCCGGGTTAGGGAATCACTCAGGGAATACAAGCTAAGGGATTTTATTAGGACCCAGGGGCTGCTGTCATTTGGAGGAGCCTCCCCTCACTCAGGATACCTGAACACGTCTTCGTGTGTGTGCTGGAGGTGGGGAAACAGAGTCCACGCATATTTTTTGGGTCACAGGTGTTTCCAGGTTTGGGATGTTGTTTAAACACCTCATTGCCCATAGAGAGGCACTCGCTAATACTTTGATTTAGACCCCAACCCCCACCTTCGCTCACAGCCCGGCATGGAAAACACTCAAGGAAGTCAAGCAAAGGGATTCTACTAGATCCCAGGTGCTGCTGTCACTTTGAGGAGCCACCCAACACTGAGAATATCAGAACTCCTCTTCATGTGTGTGCTGGAGGTGGGGAAGCAGAGTCCACACATATTTGAGAGGGCTTAGGTATTCCCAGGTTGGGGGTTGTAGGTAAACGACTCCACATCTCATGGAGAAGCACTCCATAATACTTGGATTTAGAGCCCAAACCCCACTTTCTCCCGCACTCCGGCCTAGGCATGCCATCAGGGAAGACAAGGTAAGGGATACTATTAGAACCCAGGCGCTGCTGTCATTTGGAAGAGCCTCCCCTCAATCAGGATACCTTAAAAAGTCTGTGTGTTGTACTGGATGTGGGGAAATAGAGTCCACGCAAATTTATGCGGGCAGAGTTGTTCACAGGTTAGGGATGTTATTTAACACCTATAATGCCCATAGAGATGCACTCGATAACACTTGGTTTTAGAGCCCAACCCCCACGATTGCTCACAGCGCGGCCTAGGAACACACTCGGGGAAGTCTAGCTGAGGGATACTTTAATATCCCAGGGGCTGCTGTAAGTTGGAGGATCCTCCCCACACTCAAGACACGAGAACACTTGTTCGTCAGTGTGCTGGAGGTGGGAAAACAGAGTCCATGCATATTTCATTGGGCACAGGTATTCACAGATTGGGGGTTGTAGGAAAAACACCTGCATAGCACATGGAGAGGAAATCGCTAATACTTGGTTTAAGAGCCCAAACCTCACTTTCCCCCGCCCTCAGGCCTAGGCAAACCATCAGTGAAGTCAAGCTAAGGGATTCTATTAGAACTCACGGAATGCTCTCAGTTGGAGGAACTTCCCCCACTCAGGATTCCAGAACCCAACTTTGTGTGGGGCAGGTGAGGATCCCCACCCCACGCAGATGAATGGGGGCACAGCTCTTCCCCGTTAGGGAGAAGCCCTTTAAGCACTTCCTCAGTCGATTTGTGAGCACTCGCTGCTAATTGAACTCCAAGAGTAACCCCGAGATTCCCTCGAATCCCGGCCTAGGGATATGCTCAGGTGACACAACTTAAAGGATTCTTTTAGAACCCAGGCGCTGCTGTCAGTTAGGCGAACTTCCCCACTCTCAGGATTCCAGAACCCAACCTTGTGTGTGGAGGAAATTTGGAGCCCCACTTCACGCAGTTGAATAGTGGCGCAGGTGTTCCCCTTTAGGGAGAAGTCCTCTAAGTACTTCCTCAGTACATCGGGAGGCACTCGATGCTACATGGATTCCATGCCCAACCCTCAGCTTTTCCTGATAGCCTGGCCTAGGGAAAAATTCAGGGAATACAAGCTAAGGGATTCTATTAGATCCCAGGCGCTGCTGTCTGTTGGAGGTGTTTCCCCACATTCAGGATACCTGAACAACTCTTCTTGTGTGTGCTGGAGGTTAGGTTACAGATTCTACTCATCTTTCTGTGGGCACAGGTGTTCCCAGGTTGAGGATGTAGTTTAAACACCTCCACTTCCCATAGAGTGGCCCTCGCTAATACTTGGCTTTAGAGCCCAATCTCCACCTTCGCTCACTGCACGGCTTGGGCAAACACTCAGGGAAGTCAACCTAAGGGATCCTATTAGATCCCAGGTTCTGCTGTGATTTGGAGGAGCCTCCCCACACTCAAGATAACAGAACACTTTTCCGTGTGTCTGCTGGAAGTGGGGAAACAGAGTTCAGGCATATTTCAGGGGCCACAGGTATTCCCAGTTTGGGGGTTGTTGGTTAAACAACTCCACTTCCCATGCAGAGGCACTCGATGATACTAGGATTTAGAGCACAACCCCTACTTTCCCCCGCATTCTGGCCTAGGCAAACCATCAGGGAAGACATGCTAAGGGATTCTATTTTAATCCAGGCGCTGCTGTCAGATGGAAGAACTTCCCCACTCTCAGGATTCCGAAACACAGCCTTGTGTGTGGGGAAATAGTGGAGCCCCAGTCCACGCAGATGAATGGGGGCACAGGTGTTCCCGGTTAGGGACAAGTCCTCTAAGTTCTTCGTCAGTCCTTCAGGGGGCACTCGCTGCTACTTGTCCTCAAAGCCCAACCCCTATCGTTTCCCTTGCCACCCGGACTAAGGAAACAGTAATACAATACAAGTTAGAGCATTTAATTAGAATCCAGGCACTGCTGTCACTTGGAGGAGCCTCCCCACACTCAGGATAACTTAACACTTCTTCGTGACTGTGCTGGAGGTGGGGAAACAGAGTCCACGCATCTTTCAGGGGGCATAGGGTTTACCCGGTTGGGGGTTGTATGTTAAACACTTCCACATCCCATTGAGAGGCACTCGCTAACATTGGGTTTTAGAGGCCACCCCCACTATCCCCCGGACCTGGGCCAAGGCAAGCCATCAGGGAAAACCAGCTAAGGAATTCTATTAGAATCCAGGCACTGCTGTCAGTTGGAGGAGCCTGCCCACCCTAAGGATAGCAGAACACGTCTCGGTGTGTGTGCTGAACTTGGGGTAATATTGTCCTCGCATCATTCAGGGGGCAAAGTTATTCCCAGGTTGTGGTATGTAAGTTAAAGATCTCCACATCAAATGGAGAGGCACTCGCTAATACTTGGCTTAAGAGCCCTAACCCCAAATTACCCCGCACTCCGTTCTAGGCAAATCATCAGTGAAATCAAGCTAATGGATTCAATTTGAGGCCAGTAGCTGCTGTCAGTTGGAGGATCTTCCACAAACTCAGGAATTCTGAACGCAGCCGTTTGTTGGGGGGGGTTTTGGAGCCCCACTCCACGCAGAGGAATGGGGGTACAAGTGTTCCACATAGGGGGAACTCCTCTTAGTACTACTTCAGTCCATCGGGGGGCACTCGCGGCTACTTGCCCTCCAAGCCCAACCTGTAACTCTCCCTCGCTGCCCGGCCTAGGGAAACACTCAGGGAATACAAGCAAAGGGATTCTATTGGAACCCAGGCGCTGCTGTCAGTTGGAGGATCCTCCCCACACTCAGGAAGCCAGAACACGTCTTCGTGTGTGTGCTAGAGGTGGGGAAAGAGACTACACGAATCTTTATGGGGGCACAGGTGTTCCCAGGTTAGGGATGTAGGATAAACACCTCCACAGCCCATACAAAGGCACTCGCTAATACTTGGCTTTAGAGAACAACCCCCACATTCGCTCAAAGCCCATCCAAGGAAATCAGTCAGGGAAGTCAACCTAAGGGATGCTATTAGATCCCAGTTGCTGCTGTCAGTTGGAGATTCCTCCCCACACTCAGGATACCAGAACAATGCTTTGTGTGTGTGCTCTAGGTTAGGAAACAGAGTCCACGCATATTTCTGGGAGCACCGGTATTCCCAGGATGGGGGTTGTAGTTAAAGACGTCCATTTCCCATACAGAGGCACTCACTAATACTTTTTTGAGGAGCCAAAAGCCCACTCTTCTCCTCACTCTGGTCTTGGCAAACCGTCAGGGAATACAAGCTAAGGGATTCCTTTAGTACCCAGGCGCTGCTGTCAGTTGGAGGAACTTCCACACACTCCGGATTCCGGAACACAACCTTGTGTGTGGGGGAATTGTAGAGCCCCAATCCACGCAGATGAATGGGGGCTCAGGTGTTCTCCGTTTGGGAGAATTCCTCTAAGTATTTCTTCAGTCTGTCAGGGGGCACTCCATGCTCATTGGCCATCAAGCCTAACCCCCACCTTTTCCTCACAGCCTGGCCTAGGTCAACACTCAGGGAATACAAGCTAAGGGATTCTATTAGATCCCAGGTGCTGCTGTCAGTTGGAGGAGCCTACCCACATTCAGGATACCAGAAGAATTCTTCGTGTTTTTGCTGGAAGTGGGGAACAGGGTCCACGCATCTTTCAGGGGTCACAGGTATTCCCAGGTTGGGAGTTGTAGGATAAACACCTCCAAATACCATGGAGAGACTCTCGTTATTTCTTGGTTTTAGAGCCCATACCACACTTTCCCCCGCACTGCGGCCTAGGCAAACAATCATGTAAGACAAGCCATGGAATTCTATTACAGCCCAGGCGCTGCTGTTAGTTGCAGGGTCCTCCGTACACTGAGGATTCCGGAAACTAGAATTCAGTGTGGGGGAGTTGTGGAGCCCCGATCCACGCAGATGAATGGGGTAAGAGGTGTTCCCCGTTAGGGAGAAGTCCTCTAAATAGTTCCTCAGTCCATCGGGGGGCACTCGCATCTACTTGACTCCCTAAACCCAACCCCCAGCTTTCCCACGCAGCCCGGGTTAGGGAATCACTCAGGGAATACAAGCTAAGGGATTTTATTAGGACCCAGGGGCTGCTGTCATTTGGAGGAGCCTCCCCTCACTCAGGATACCTGAACACGTCTTCGTGTGTGTGCTGGAGGTGGGGAAACAGAGTCCACGCATATTTTTTGGGTCACAGGTGTTTCCAGGTTTGGGATGTTGTTTAAACACCTCATTGCCCATAGAGAGGCACTCGCTAATACTTTGATTTAGACCCCAACCCCCACCTTCGCTCACAGCCCGGCATGGAAAACACTCAAGGAAGTCAAGCAAAGGGATTCTACTAGATCCCAGGTGCTGCTGTCACTTTGAGGAGCCACCCAACACTGAGAATATCAGAACTCCTCTTCATGTGTGTGCTGGAGGTGGGGAAGCAGAGTCCACACATATTTGAGAGGGCTTAGGTATTCCCAGGTTGGGGGTTGTAGGTAAACGACTCCACATCTCATGGAGAAGCACTCCATAATACTTGGATTTAGAGCCCAAACCCCACTTTCTCCCGCACTCCGGCCTAGGCATGCCATCAGGGAAGACAAGGTAAGGGATACTATTAGAACCCAGGCGCTGCTGTCATTTGGAAGAGCCTCCCCTCAATCAGGATACCTTAAAAAGTCTGTGTGTTGTACTGGATGTGGGGAAATAGAGTCCACGCAAATTTATGCGGGCAGAGTTGTTCACAGGTTAGGGATGTTATTTAACACCTATAATGCCCATAGAGATGCACTCGATAACACTTGGTTTTAGAGCCCAACCCCCACGATTGCTCACAGCGCGGCCTAGGAACACACTCGGGGAAGTCTAGCTGAGGGATACTTTAATATCCCAGGGGCTGCTGTAAGTTGGAGGATCCTCCCCACACTCAAGACACGAGAACACTTGTTCGTCAGTGTGCTGGAGGTGGGAAAACAGAGTCCATGCATATTTCATTGGGCACAGGTATTCACAGATTGGGGGTTGTAGGAAAAACACCTGCATAGCACATGGAGAGGAAATCGCTAATACTTGGTTTAAGAGCCCAAACCTCACTTTCCCCCGCCCTCAGGCCTAGGCAAACCATCAGTGAAGTCAAGCTAAGGGATTCTATTAGAACTCACGGAATGCTCTCAGTTGGAGGAACTTCCCCCACTCAGGATTCCAGAACCCAACTTTGTGTGGGGCAGGTGAGGATCCCCACCCCACGCAGATGAATGGGGGCACAGCTCTTCCCCGTTAGGGAGAAGCCCTTTAAGCACTTCCTCAGTCGATTTGTGAGCACTCGCTGCTAATTGAACTCCAAGAGTAACCCCGAGATTCCCTCGAATCCCGGCCTAGGGATATGCTCAGGTGACACAACTTAAAGGATTCTTTTAGAACCCAGGCGCTGCTGTCAGTTAGGCGAACTTCCCCACTCTCAGGATTCCAGAACCCAACCTTGTGTGTGGAGGAAATTTGGAGCCCCACTTCACGCAGTTGAATAGTGGCGCAGGTGTTCCCCTTTAGGGAGAAGTCCTCTAAGTACTTCCTCAGTACATCGGGAGGCACTCGATGCTACATGGATTCCATGCCCAACCCTCAGCTTTTCCTGATAGCCTGGCCTAGGGAAAAATTCAGGGAATACAAGCTAAGGGATTCTATTAGATCCCAGGCGCTGCTGTCTGTTGGAGGTGTTTCCCCACATTCAGGATACCTGAACAACTCTTCTTGTGTGTGCTGGAGGTTAGGTTACAGATTCTACTCATCTTTCTGTGGGCACAGGTGTTCCCAGGTTGAGGATGTAGTTTAAACACCTCCACTTCCCATAGAGTGGCCCTCGCTAATACTTGGCTTTAGAGCCCAATCTCCACCTTCGCTCACTGCACGGCTTGGGCAAACACTCAGGGAAGTCAACCTAAGGGATCCTATTAGATCCCAGGTTCTGCTGTGATTTGGAGGAGCCTCCCCACACTCAAGATAACAGAACACTTTTCCGTGTGTCTGCTGGAAGTGGGGAAACAGAGTTCAGGCATATTTCAGGGGCCACAGGTATTCCCAGTTTGGGGGTTGTTGGTTAAACAACTCCACTTCCCATGCAGAGGCACTCGATGATACTAGGATTTAGAGCACAACCCCTACTTTCCCCCGCATTCTGGCCTAGGCAAACCATCAGGGAAGACATGCTAAGGGATTCTATTTTAATCCAGGCGCTGCTGTCAGATGGAAGAACTTCCCCACTCTCAGGATTCCGAAACACAGCCTTGTGTGTGGGGAAATAGTGGAGCCCCAGTCCACGCAGATGAATGGGGGCACAGGTGTTCCCGGTTAGGGACAAGTCCTCTAAGTTCTTCGTCAGTCCTTCAGGGGGCACTCGCTGCTACTTGTCCTCAAAGCCCAACCCCTATCGTTTCCCTTGCCACCCGGACTAAGGAAACAGTAATACAATACAAGTTAGAGCATTTAATTAGAATCCAGGCACTGCTGTCACTTGGAGGAGCCTCCCCACACTCAGGATAACTTAACACTTCTTCGTGACTGTGCTGGAGGTGGGGAAACAGAGTCCACGCATCTTTCAGGGGGCATAGGGTTTACCCGGTTGGGGGTTGTATGTTAAACACTTCCACATCCCATTGAGAGGCACTCGCTAACATTGGGTTTTAGAGGCCACCCCCACTATCCCCCGGACCTGGGCCAAGGCAAGCCATCAGGGAAAACCAGCTAAGGAATTCTATTAGAATCCAGGCACTGCTGTCAGTTGGAGGAGCCTGCCCACCCTAAGGATAGCAGAACACGTCTCGGTGTGTGTGCTGAACTTGGGGTAATATCGTCCTCGCATCATTCAGGGGGCAAAGTTATTCCCAGGTTGTGGTATGTAAGTTAAAGATCTCCACATCAAATGGAGAGGCACTCGCTAATACTTGGCTTAAGAGCCCTAACCCCAAATTACCCCGCACTCCGTTCTAGGCAAATCATCAGTGAAATCAAGCTAATGGATTCAATTTGAGGCCAGTAGCTGCTGTCAGTTGGAGGATCTTCCACAAACTCAGGAATTCTGAACGCAGCCGTTTGTTGGGGGGGGGGTTTTGGAGCCCCACTCCACGCAGAGGAATGGGGGTACAAGTGTTCCACATAGGGGGAACTCCTCTTAGTACTACTTCAGTCCATCGGGGGGCACTCGCGGCTACTTGCCCTCCAAGCCCAACCTGTAACTCTCCCTCGCTGCCCGGCCTAGGGAAACACTCAGGGAATACAAGCAAAGGGATTCTATTGGAACCCAGGCGCTGCTGTCAGTTGGAGGATCCTCCCCACACTCAGGAAGCCAGAACACGTCTTCGTGTGTGTGCTAGAGGTGGGGAAAGAGACTACACGAATCTTTATGGGGGCACAGGTGTTCCCAGGTTAGGGATGTAGGATAAACACCTCCACAGCCCATACAAAGGCACTCGCTAATACTTGGCTTTAGAGAACAACCCCCACATTCGCTCAAAGCCCATCCAAGGAAATCAGTCAGGGAAGTCAACCTAAGGGATGCTATTAGATCCCAGTTGCTGCTGTCAGTTGGAGATTCCTCCCCACACTCAGGATACCAGAACAATGCTTTGTGTGTGTGCTCTAGGTTAGGAAACAGAGTCCACGCATATTTCTGGGAGCACCGGTATTCCCAGGATGGGGGTTGTAGTTAAAGACGTCCATTTCCCATACAGAGGCACTCACTAATACTTTTTTGAGGAGCCAAAAGCCCACTCTTCTCCTCACTCTGGTCTTGGCAAACCGTCAGGGAATACAAGCTAAGGGATTCCTTTAGTACCCAGGCGCTGCTGTCAGTTGGAGGAACTTCCACACACTCCGGATTCCGGAACACAACCTTGTGTGTGGGGGAATTGTAGAGCCCCAATCCACGCAGATGAATGGGGGCTCAGGTGTTCTCCGTTTGGGAGAATTCCTCTAAGTATTTCTTCAGTCTGTCAGGGGGCACTCCATGCTCATTGGCCATCAAGCCTAACCCCCACCTTTTCCTCACAGCCTGGCCTAGGTCAACACTCAGGGAATACAAGCTAAGGGATTCTATTAGATCCCAGGTGCTGCTGTCAGTTGGAGGAGCCTACCCACATTCAGGATACCAGAAGAATTCTTCGTGTTTTTGCTGGAAGTGGGGAACAGGGTCCACGCATCTTTCAGGGGTCACAGGTATTCCCAGGTTGGGAGTTGTAGGATAAACACCTCCAAATACCATGGAGAGACTCTCGTTATTTCTTGGTTTTAGAGCCCATACCACACTTTCCCCCGCACTGCGGCCTAGGCAAACAATCATGTAAGACAAGCCATGGAATTCTATTACAGCCCAGGCGCTGCTGTTAGTTGCAGGGTCCTCCGTACACTGAGGATTCCGGAAACTAGAATTCAGTGTGGGGGAGTTGTGGAGCCCCGATCCACGCAGATGAATGGGGTAAGAGGTGTTCCCCGTTAGGGAGAAGTCCTCTAAATAGTTCCTCAGTCCATCGGGGGGCACTCGCATCTACTTGACTCCCTAAACCCAACCCCCAGCTTTCCCACGCAGCCCGGGTTAGGGAATCACTCAGGGAATACAAGCTAAGGGATTTTATTAGGACCCAGGGGCTGCTGTCATTTGGAGGAGCCTCCCCTCACTCAGGATACCTGAACACGTCTTCGTGTGTGTGCTGGAGGTGGGGAAACAGAGTCCACGCATATTTTTTGGGTCACAGGTGTTTCCAGGTTTGGGATGTTGTTTAAACACCTCATTGCCCATAGAGAGGCACTCGCTAATACTTTGATTTAGACCCCAACCCCCACCTTCGCTCACAGCCCGGCATGGAAAACACTCAAGGAAGTCAAGCAAAGGGATTCTACTAGATCCCAGGTGCTGCTGTCACTTTGAGGAGCCACCCAACACTGAGAATATCAGAACTCCTCTTCATGTGTGTGCTGGAGGTGGGGAAGCAGAGTCCACACATATTTGAGAGGGCTTAGGTATTCCCAGGTTGGGGGTTGTAGGTAAACGACTCCACATCTCATGGAGAAGCACTCCATAATACTTGGATTTAGAGCCCAAACCCCACTTTCTCCCGCACTCCGGCCTAGGCATGCCATCAGGGAAGACAAGGTAAGGGATACTATTAGAACCCAGGCGCTGCTGTCATTTGGAAGAGCCTCCCCTCAATCAGGATACCTTAAAAAGTCTGTGTGTTGTACTGGATGTGGGGAAATAGAGTCCACGCAAATTTATGCGGGCAGAGTTGTTCACAGGTTAGGGATGTTATTTAACACCTATAATGCCCATAGAGATGCACTCGATAACACTTGGTTTTAGAGCCCAACCCCCACGATTGCTCACAGCGCGGCCTAGGAACACACTCGGGGAAGTCTAGCTGAGGGATACTTTAATATCCCAGGGGCTGCTGTAAGTTGGAGGATCCTCCCCACACTCAAGACACGAGAACACTTGTTCGTCAGTGTGCTGGAGGTGGGAAAACAGAGTCCATGCATATTTCATTGGGCACAGGTATTCACAGATTGGGGGTTGTAGGAAAAACACCTGCATAGCACATGGAGAGGAAATCGCTAATACTTGGTTTAAGAGCCCAAACCTCACTTTCCCCCGCCCTCAGGCCTAGGCAAACCATCAGTGAAGTCAAGCTAAGGGATTCTATTAGAACTCACGGAATGCTCTCAGTTGGAGGAACTTCCCCCACTCAGGATTCCAGAACCCAACTTTGTGTGGGGCAGGTGAGGATCCCCACCCCACGCAGATGAATGGGGGCACAGCTCTTCCCCGTTAGGGAGAAGCCCTTTAAGCACTTCCTCAGTCGATTTGTGAGCACTCGCTGCTAATTGAACTCCAAGAGTAACCCCGAGATTCCCTCGAATCCCGGCCTAGGGATATGCTCAGGTGACACAACTTAAAGGATTCTTTTAGAACCCAGGCGCTGCTGTCAGTTAGGCGAACTTCCCCACTCTCAGGATTCCAGAACCCAACCTTGTGTGTGGAGGAAATTTGGAGCCCCACTTCACGCAGTTGAATAGTGGCGCAGGTGTTCCCCTTTAGGGAGAAGTCCTCTAAGTACTTCCTCAGTACATCGGGAGGCACTCGATGCTACATGGATTCCATGCCCAACCCTCAGCTTTTCCTGATAGCCTGGCCTAGGGAAAAATTCAGGGAATACAAGCTAAGGGATTCTATTAGATCCCAGGCGCTGCTGTCTGTTGGAGGTGTTTCCCCACATTCAGGATACCTGAACAACTCTTCTTGTGTGTGCTGGAGGTTAGGTTACAGATTCTACTCATCTTTCTGTGGGCACAGGTGTTCCCAGGTTGAGGATGTAGTTTAAACACCTCCACTTCCCATAGAGTGGCCCTCGCTAATACTTGGCTTTAGAGCCCAATCTCCACCTTCGCTCACTGCACGGCTTGGGCAAACACTCAGGGAAGTCAACCTAAGGGATCCTATTAGATCCCAGGTTCTGCTGTGATTTGGAGGAGCCTCCCCACACTCAAGATAACAGAACACTTTTCCGTGTGTCTGCTGGAAGTGGGGAAACAGAGTTCAGGCATATTTCAGGGGCCACAGGTATTCCCAGTTTGGGGGTTGTTGGTTAAACAACTCCACTTCCCATGCAGAGGCACTCGATGATACTAGGATTTAGAGCACAACCCCTACTTTCCCCCGCATTCTGGCCTAGGCAAACCATCAGGGAAGACATGCTAAGGGATTCTATTTTAATCCAGGCGCTGCTGTCAGATGGAAGAACTTCCCCACTCTCAGGATTCCGAAACACAGCCTTGTGTGTGGGGAAATAGTGGAGCCCCAGTCCACGCAGATGAATGGGGGCACAGGTGTTCCCGGTTAGGGACAAGTCCTCTAAGTTCTTCGTCAGTCCTTCAGGGGGCACTCGCTGCTACTTGTCCTCAAAGCCCAACCCCTATCGTTTCCCTTGCCACCCGGACTAAGGAAACAGTAATACAATACAAGTTAGAGCATTTAATTAGAATCCAGGCACTGCTGTCACTTGGAGGAGCCTCCCCACACTCAGGATAACTTAACACTTCGTGACTGTGCTGGAGGTGGGGAAACAGAGTCCACGCATCTTTCAGGGGGCATAGGGTTTACCCGGTTGGGGGTTGTATGTTAAACACTTCCACATCCCATTGAGAGGCACTCGCTAACATTGGGTTTTAGAGGCCACCCCCACTATCCCCCGGACCTGGGCCAAGGCAAGCCATCAGGGAAAACCAGCTAAGGAATTCTATTAGAATCCAGGCACTGCTGTCAGTTGGAGGAGCCTGCCCACCCTAAGGATAGCAGAACACGTCTCGGTGTGTGTGCTGAACTTGGGGTAATATCGTCCTCGCATCATTCAGGGGGCAAAGTTATTCCCAGGTTGTGGTATGTAAGTTAAAGATCTCCACATCAAATGGAGAGGCACTCGCTAATACTTGGCTTAAGAGCCCTAACCCCAAATTACCCCGCACTCCGTTCTAGGCAAATCATCAGTGAAATCAAGCTAATGGATTCAATTTGAGGCCAGTAGCTGCTGTCAGTTGGAGGATCTTCCACAAACTCAGGAATTCTGAACGCAGCCGTTTGTTGGGGGGGGGTTTTGGAGCCCCACTCCACGCAGAGGAATGGGGGTACAAGTGTTCCACATAGGGGGAACTCCTCTTAGTACTACTTCAGTCCATCGGGGGGCACTCGCGGCTACTTGCCCTCCAAGCCCAACCTGTAACTCTCCCTCGCTGCCCGGCCTAGGGAAACACTCAGGGAATACAAGCAAAGGGATTCTATTGGAACCCAGGCGCTGCTGTCAGTTGGAGGATCCTCCCCACACTCAGGAAGCCAGAACACGTCTTCGTGTGTGTGCTAGAGGTGGGGAAAGAGACTACACGAATCTTTATGGGGGCACAGGTGTTCCCAGGTTAGGGATGTAGGATAAACACCTCCACAGCCCATACAAAGGCACTCGCTAATACTTGGCTTTAGAGAACAACCCCCACATTCGCTCAAAGCCCATCCAAGGAAATCAGTCAGGGAAGTCAACCTAAGGGATGCTATTAGATCCCAGTTGCTGCTGTCAGTTGGAGATTCCTCCCCACACTCAGGATACCAGAACAATGCTTTGTGTGTGTGCTCTAGGTTAGGAAACAGAGTCCACGCATATTTCTGGGAGCACCGGTATTCCCAGGATGGGGGTTGTAGTTAAAGACGTCCATTTCCCATACAGAGGCACTCACTAATACTTTTTTGAGGAGCCAAAAGCCCACTCTTCTCCTCACTCTGGTCTTGGCAAACCGTCAGGGAATACAAGCTAAGGGATTCCTTTAGTACCCAGGCGCTGCTGTCAGTTGGAGGAACTTCCACACACTCCGGATTCCGGAACACAACCTTGTGTGTGGGGGAATTGTAGAGCCCCAATCCACGCAGATGAATGGGGGCTCAGGTGTTCTCCGTTTGGGAGAATTCCTCTAAGTATTTCTTCAGTCTGTCAGGGGGCACTCCATGCTCATTGGCCATCAAGCCTAACCCCCACCTTTTCCTCACAGCCTGGCCTAGGTCAACACTCAGGGAATACAAGCTAAGGGATTCTATTAGATCCCAGGTGCTGCTGTCAGTTGGAGGAGCCTACCCACATTCAGGATACCAGAAGAATTCTTCGTGTTTTTGCTGGAAGTGGGGAACAGGGTCCACGCATCTTTCAGGGGTCACAGGTATTCCCAGGTTGGGAGTTGTAGGATAAACACCTCCAAATACCATGGAGAGACTCTCGTTATTTCTTGGTTTTAGAGCCCATACCACACTTTCCCCCGCACTGCGGCCTAGGCAAACAATCATGTAAGACAAGCCATGGAATTCTATTACAGCCCAGGCGCTGCTGTTAGTTGCAGGGTCCTCCGTACACTGAGGATTCCGGAAACTAGAATTCAGTGTGGGGGAGTTGTGGAGCCCCGATCCACGCAGATGAATGGGGTAAGAGGTGTTCCCCGTTAGGGAGAAGTCCTCTAAATAGTTCCTCAGTCCATCGGGGGGCACTCGCATCTACTTGACTCCCTAAACCCAACCCCCAGCTTTCCCACGCAGCCCGGGTTAGGGAATCACTCAGGGAATACAAGCTAAGGGATTTTATTAGGACCCAGGGGCTGCTGTCATTTGGAGGAGCCTCCCCTCACTCAGGATACCTGAACACGTCTTCGTGTGTGTGCTGGAGGTGGGGAAACAGAGTCCACGCATATTTTTTGGGTCACAGGTGTTTCCAGGTTTGGGATGTTGTTTAAACACCTCATTGCCCATAGAGAGGCACTCGCTAATACTTTGATTTAGACCCCAACCCCCACCTTCGCTCACAGCCCGGCATGGAAAACACTCAAGGAAGTCAAGCAAAGGGATTCTACTAGATCCCAGGTGCTGCTGTCACTTTGAGGAGCCACCCAACACTGAGAATATCAGAACTCCTCTTCATGTGTGTGCTGGAGGTGGGGAAGCAGAGTCCACACATATTTGAGAGGGCTTAGGTATTCCCAGGTTGGGGGTTGTAGGTAAACGACTCCACATCTCATGGAGAAGCACTCCATAATACTTGGATTTAGAGCCCAAACCCCACTTTCTCCCGCACTCCGGCCTAGGCATGCCATCAGGGAAGACAAGGTAAGGGATACTATTAGAACCCAGGCGCTGCTGTCATTTGGAAGAGCCTCCCCTCAATCAGGATACCTTAAAAAGTCTGTGTGTTGTACTGGATGTGGGGAAATAGAGTCCACGCAAATTTATGCGGGCAGAGTTGTTCACAGGTTAGGGATGTTATTTAACACCTATAATGCCCATAGAGATGCACTCGATAACACTTGGTTTTAGAGCCCAACCCCCACGATTGCTCACAGCGCGGCCTAGGAACACACTCGGGGAAGTCTAGCTGAGGGATACTTTAATATCCCAGGGGCTGCTGTAAGTTGGAGGATCCTCCCCACACTCAAGACACGAGAACACTTGTTCGTCAGTGTGCTGGAGGTGGGAAAACAGAGTCCATGCATATTTCATTGGGCACAGGTATTCACAGATTGGGGGTTGTAGGAAAAACACCTGCATAGCACATGGAGAGGAAATCGCTAATACTTGGTTTAAGAGCCCAAACCTCACTTTCCCCCGCCCTCAGGCCTAGGCAAACCATCAGTGAAGTCAAGCTAAGGGATTCTATTAGAACTCACGGAATGCTCTCAGTTGGAGGAACTTCCCCCACTCAGGATTCCAGAACCCAACTTTGTGTGGGGCAGGTGAGGATCCCCACCCCACGCAGATGAATGGGGGCACAGCTCTTCCCCGTTAGGGAGAAGCCCTTTAAGCACTTCCTCAGTCGATTTGTGAGCACTCGCTGCTAATTGAACTCCAAGAGTAACCCCGAGATTCCCTCGAATCCCGGCCTAGGGATATGCTCAGGTGACACAACTTAAAGGATTCTTTTAGAACCCAGGCGCTGCTGTCAGTTAGGCGAACTTCCCCACTCTCAGGATTCCAGAACCCAACCTTGTGTGTGGAGGAAATTTGGAGCCCCACTTCACGCAGTTGAATAGTGGCGCAGGTGTTCCCCTTTAGGGAGAAGTCCTCTAAGTACTTCCTCAGTACATCGGGAGGCACTCGATGCTACATGGATTCCATGCCCAACCCTCAGCTTTTCCTGATAGCCTGGCCTAGGGAAAAATTCAGGGAATACAAGCTAAGGGATTCTATTAGATCCCAGGCGCTGCTGTCTGTTGGAGGTGTTTCCCCACATTCAGGATACCTGAACAACTCTTCTTGTGTGTGCTGGAGGTTAGGTTACAGATTCTACTCATCTTTCTGTGGGCACAGGTGTTCCCAGGTTGAGGATGTAGTTTAAACACCTCCACTTCCCATAGAGTGGCCCTCGCTAATACTTGGCTTTAGAGCCCAATCTCCACCTTCGCTCACTGCACGGCTTGGGCAAACACTCAGGGAAGTCAACCTAAGGGATCCTATTAGATCCCAGGTTCTGCTGTGATTTGGAGGAGCCTCCCCACACTCAAGATAACAGAACACTTTTCCGTGTGTCTGCTGGAAGTGGGGAAACAGAGTTCAGGCATATTTCAGGGGCCACAGGTATTCCCAGTTTGGGGGTTGTTGGTTAAACAACTCCACTTCCCATGCAGAGGCACTCGATGATACTAGGATTTAGAGCACAACCCCTACTTTCCCCCGCATTCTGGCCTAGGCAAACCATCAGGGAAGACATGCTAAGGGATTCTATTTTAATCCAGGCGCTGCTGTCAGATGGAAGAACTTCCCCACTCTCAGGATTCCGAAACACAGCCTTGTGTGTGGGGAAATAGTGGAGCCCCAGTCCACGCAGATGAATGGGGGCACAGGTGTTCCCGGTTAGGGACAAGTCCTCTAAGTTCTTCGTCAGTCCTTCAGGGGGCACTCGCTGCTACTTGTCCTCAAAGCCCAACCCCTATCGTTTCCCTTGCCACCCGGACTAAGGAAACAGTAATACAATACAAGTTAGAGCATTTAATTAGAATCCAGGCACTGCTGTCACTTGGAGGAGCCTCCCCACACTCAGGATAACTTAACACTTCTTCGTGACTGTGCTGGAGGTGGGGAAACAGAGTCCACGCATCTTTCAGGGGGCATAGGGTTTACCCGGTTGGGGGTTGTATGTTAAACACTTCCACATCCCATTGAGAGGCACTCGCTAACATTGGGTTTTAGAGGCCACCCCCACTATCCCCCGGACCTGGGCCAAGGCAAGCCATCAGGGAAAACCAGCTAAGGAATTCTATTAGAATCCAGGCACTGCTGTCAGTTGGAGGAGCCTGCCCACCCTAAGGATAGCAGAACACGTCTCGGTGTGTGTGCTGAACTTGGGGTAATATCGTCCTCGCATCATTCAGGGGGCAAAGTTATTCCCAGGTTGTGGTATGTAAGTTAAAGATCTCCACATCAAATGGAGAGGCACTCGCTAATACTTGGCTTAAGAGCCCTAACCCCAAATTACCCCGCACTCCGTTCTAGGCAAATCATCAGTGAAATCAAGCTAATGGATTCAATTTGAGGCCAGTAGCTGCTGTCAGTTGGAGGATCTTCCACAAACTCAGGAATTCTGAACGCAGCCGTTTGTTGGGGGGGGGGTTTTGGAGCCCCACTCCACGCAGAGGAATGGGGGTACAAGTGTTCCACATAGGGGGAACTCCTCTTAGTACTACTTCAGTCCATCGGGGGGCACTCGCGGCTACTTGCCCTCCAAGCCCAACCTGTAACTCTCCCTCGCTGCCCGGCCTAGGGAAACACTCAGGGAATACAAGCAAAGGGATTCTATTGGAACCCAGGCGCTGCTGTCAGTTGGAGGATCCTCCCCACACTCAGGAAGCCAGAACACGTCTTCGTGTGTGTGCTAGAGGTGGGGAAAGAGACTACACGAATCTTTATGGGGGCACAGGTGTTCCCAGGTTAGGGATGTAGGATAAACACCTCCACAGCCCATACAAAGGCACTCGCTAATACTTGGCTTTAGAGAACAACCCCCACATTCGCTCAAAGCCCATCCAAGGAAATCAGTCAGGGAAGTCAACCTAAGGGATGCTATTAGATCCCAGTTGCTGCTGTCAGTTGGAGATTCCTCCCCACACTCAGGATACCAGAACAATGCTTTGTGTGTGTGCTCTAGGTTAGGAAACAGAGTCCACGCATATTTCTGGGAGCACCGGTATTCCCAGGATGGGGGTTGTAGTTAAAGACGTCCATTTCCCATACAGAGGCACTCACTAATACTTTTTTGAGGAGCCAAAAGCCCACTCTTCTCCTCACTCTGGTCTTGGCAAACCGTCAGGGAATACAAGCTAAGGGATTCCTTTAGTACCCAGGCGCTGCTGTCAGTTGGAGGAACTTCCACACACTCCGGATTCCGGAACACAACCTTGTGTGTGGGGGAATTGTAGAGCCCCAATCCACGCAGATGAATGGGGGCTCAGGTGTTCTCCGTTTGGGAGAATTCCTCTAAGTATTTCTTCAGTCTGTCAGGGGGCACTCCATGCTCATTGGCCATCAAGCCTAACCCCCACCTTTTCCTCACAGCCTGGCCTAGGTCAACACTCAGGGAATACAAGCTAAGGGATTCTATTAGATCCCAGGTGCTGCTGTCAGTTGGAGGAGCCTACCCACATTCAGGATACCAGAAGAATTCTTCGTGTTTTTGCTGGAAGTGGGGAACAGGGTCCACGCATCTTTCAGGGGTCACAGGTATTCCCAGGTTGGGAGTTGTAGGATAAACACCTCCAAATACCATGGAGAGACTCTCGTTATTTCTTGGTTTTAGAGCCCATACCACACTTTCCCCCGCACTGCGGCCTAGGCAAACAATCATGTAAGACAAGCCATGGAATTCTATTACAGCCCAGGCGCTGCTGTTAGTTGCAGGGTCCTCCGTACACTGAGGATTCCGGAAACTAGAATTCAGTGTGGGGGAGTTGTGGAGCCCCGATCCACGCAGATGAATGGGGTAAGAGGTGTTCCCCGTTAGGGAGAAGTCCTCTAAATAGTTCCTCAGTCCATCGGGGGGCACTCGCATCTACTTGACTCCCTAAACCCAACCCCCAGCTTTCCCACGCAGCCCGGGTTAGGGAATCACTCAGGGAATACAAGCTAAGGGATTTTATTAGGACCCAGGGGCTGCTGTCATTTGGAGGAGCCTCCCCTCACTCAGGATACCTGAACACGTCTTCGTGTGTGTGCTGGAGGTGGGGAAACAGAGTCCACGCATATTTTTTGGGTCACAGGTGTTTCCAGGTTTGGGATGTTGTTTAAACACCTCATTGCCCATAGAGAGGCACTCGCTAATACTTTGATTTAGACCCCAACCCCCACCTTCGCTCACAGCCCGGCATGGAAAACACTCAAGGAAGTCAAGCAAAGGGATTCTACTAGATCCCAGGTGCTGCTGTCACTTTGAGGAGCCACCCAACACTGAGAATATCAGAACTCCTCTTCATGTGTGTGCTGGAGGTGGGGAAGCAGAGTCCACACATATTTGAGAGGGCTTAGGTATTCCCAGGTTGGGGGTTGTAGGTAAACGACTCCACATCTCATGGAGAAGCACTCCATAATACTTGGATTTAGAGCCCAAACCCCACTTTCTCCCGCACTCCGGCCTAGGCATGCCATCAGGGAAGACAAGGTAAGGGATACTATTAGAACCCAGGCGCTGCTGTCATTTGGAAGAGCCTCCCCTCAATCAGGATACCTTAAAAAGTCTGTGTGTTGTACTGGATGTGGGGAAATAGAGTCCACGCAAATTTATGCGGGCAGAGTTGTTCACAGGTTAGGGATGTTATTTAACACCTATAATGCCCATAGAGATGCACTCGATAACACTTGGTTTTAGAGCCCAACCCCCACGATTGCTCACAGCGCGGCCTAGGAACACACTCGGGGAAGTCTAGCTGAGGGATACTTTAATATCCCAGGGGCTGCTGTAAGTTGGAGGATCCTCCCCACACTCAAGACACGAGAACACTTGTTCGTCAGTGTGCTGGAGGTGGGAAAACAGAGTCCATGCATATTTCATTGGGCACAGGTATTCACAGATTGGGGGTTGTAGGAAAAACACCTGCATAGCACATGGAGAGGAAATCGCTAATACTTGGTTTAAGAGCCCAAACCTCACTTTCCCCCGCCCTCAGGCCTAGGCAAACCATCAGTGAAGTCAAGCTAAGGGATTCTATTAGAACTCACGGAATGCTCTCAGTTGGAGGAACTTCCCCCACTCAGGATTCCAGAACCCAACTTTGTGTGGGGCAGGTGAGGATCCCCACCCCACGCAGATGAATGGGGGCACAGCTCTTCCCCGTTAGGGAGAAGCCCTTTAAGCACTTCCTCAGTCGATTTGTGAGCACTCGCTGCTAATTGAACTCCAAGAGTAACCCCGAGATTCCCTCGAATCCCGGCCTAGGGATATGCTCAGGTGACACAACTTAAAGGATTCTTTTAGAACCCAGGCGCTGCTGTCAGTTAGGCGAACTTCCCCACTCTCAGGATTCCAGAACCCAACCTTGTGTGTGGAGGAAATTTGGAGCCCCACTTCACGCAGTTGAATAGTGGCGCAGGTGTTCCCCTTTAGGGAGAAGTCCTCTAAGTACTTCCTCAGTACATCGGGAGGCACTCGATGCTACATGGATTCCATGCCCAACCCTCAGCTTTTCCTGATAGCCTGGCCTAGGGAAAAATTCAGGGAATACAAGCTAAGGGATTCTATTAGATCCCAGGCGCTGCTGTCTGTTGGAGGTGTTTCCCCACATTCAGGATACCTGAACAACTCTTCTTGTGTGTGCTGGAGGTTAGGTTACAGATTCTACTCATCTTTCTGTGGGCACAGGTGTTCCCAGGTTGAGGATGTAGTTTAAACACCTCCACTTCCCATAGAGTGGCCCTCGCTAATACTTGGCTTTAGAGCCCAATCTCCACCTTCGCTCACTGCACGGCTTGGGCAAACACTCAGGGAAGTCAACCTAAGGGATCCTATTAGATCCCAGGTTCTGCTGTGATTTGGAGGAGCCTCCCCACACTCAAGATAACAGAACACTTTTCCGTGTGTCTGCTGGAAGTGGGGAAACAGAGTTCAGGCATATTTCAGGGGCCACAGGTATTCCCAGTTTGGGGGTTGTTGGTTAAACAACTCCACTTCCCATGCAGAGGCACTCGATGATACTAGGATTTAGAGCACAACCCCTACTTTCCCCCGCATTCTGGCCTAGGCAAACCATCAGGGAAGACATGCTAAGGGATTCTATTTTAATCCAGGCGCTGCTGTCAGATGGAAGAACTTCCCCACTCTCAGGATTCCGAAACACAGCCTTGTGTGTGGGGAAATAGTGGAGCCCCAGTCCACGCAGATGAATGGGGGCACAGGTGTTCCCGGTTAGGGACAAGTCCTCTAAGTTCTTCGTCAGTCCTTCAGGGGGCACTCGCTGCTACTTGTCCTCAAAGCCCAACCCCTATCGTTTCCCTTGCCACCCGGACTAAGGAAACAGTAATACAATACAAGTTAGAGCATTTAATTAGAATCCAGGCACTGCTGTCACTTGGAGGAGCCTCCCCACACTCAGGATAACTTAACACTTCTTCGTGACTGTGCTGGAGGTGGGGAAACAGAGTCCACGCATCTTTCAGGGGGCATAGGGTTTACCCGGTTGGGGGTTGTATGTTAAACACTTCCACATCCCATTGAGAGGCACTCGCTAACATTGGGTTTTAGAGGCCACCCCCACTATCCCCCGGACCTGGGCCAAGGCAAGCCATCAGGGAAAACCAGCTAAGGAATTCTATTAGAATCCAGGCACTGCTGTCAGTTGGAGGAGCCTGCCCACCCTAAGGATAGCAGAACACGTCTCGGTGTGTGTGCTGAACTTGGGGTAATATCGTCCTCGCATCATTCAGGGGGCAAAGTTATTCCCAGGTTGTGGTATGTAAGTTAAAGATCTCCACATCAAATGGAGAGGCACTCGCTAATACTTGGCTTAAGAGCCCTAACCCCAAATTACCCCGCACTCCGTTCTAGGCAAATCATCAGTGAAATCAAGCTAATGGATTCAATTTGAGGCCAGTAGCTGCTGTCAGTTGGAGGATCTTCCACAAACTCAGGAATTCTGAACGCAGCCGTTTGTTGGGGGGGGGGTTTTGGAGCCCCACTCCACGCAGAGGAATGGGGGTACAAGTGTTCCACATAGGGGGAACTCCTCTTAGTACTACTTCAGTCCATCGGGGGGCACTCGCGGCTACTTGCCCTCCAAGCCCAACCTGTAACTCTCCCTCGCTGCCCGGCCTAGGGAAACACTCAGGGAATACAAGCAAAGGGATTCTATTGGAACCCAGGCGCTGCTGTCAGTTGGAGGATCCTCCCCACACTCAGGAAGCCAGAACACGTCTTCGTGTGTGTGCTAGAGGTGGGGAAAGAGACTACACGAATCTTTATGGGGGCACAGGTGTTCCCAGGTTAGGGATGTAGGATAAACACCTCCACAGCCCATACAAAGGCACTCGCTAATACTTGGCTTTAGAGAACAACCCCCACATTCGCTCAAAGCCCATCCAAGGAAATCAGTCAGGGAAGTCAACCTAAGGGATGCTATTAGATCCCAGTTGCTGCTGTCAGTTGGAGATTCCTCCCCACACTCAGGATACCAGAACAATGCTTTGTGTGTGTGCTCTAGGTTAGGAAACAGAGTCCACGCATATTTCTGGGAGCACCGGTATTCCCAGGATGGGGGTTGTAGTTAAAGACGTCCATTTCCCATACAGAGGCACTCACTAATACTTTTTTGAGGAGCCAAAAGCCCACTCTTCTCCTCACTCTGGTCTTGGCAAACCGTCAGGGAATACAAGCTAAGGGATTCCTTTAGTACCCAGGCGCTGCTGTCAGTTGGAGGAACTTCCACACACTCCGGATTCCGGAACACAACCTTGTGTGTGGGGGAATTGTAGAGCCCCAATCCACGCAGATGAATGGGGGCTCAGGTGTTCTCCGTTTGGGAGAATTCCTCTAAGTATTTCTTCAGTCTGTCAGGGGGCACTCCATGCTCATTGGCCATCAAGCCTAACCCCCACCTTTTCCTCACAGCCTGGCCTAGGTCAACACTCAGGGAATACAAGCTAAGGGATTCTATTAGATCCCAGGTGCTGCTGTCAGTTGGAGGAGCCTACCCACAATCAGGATACCAGAAGAATTCTTCGTGTTTTTGCTGGAAGTGGGGAACAGGGTCCACGCATCTTTCAGGGGTCACAGGTATTCCCAGGTTGGGAGTTGTAGGATAAACACCTCCAAATACCATGGAGAGACTCTCGTTATTTCTTGGTTTTAGAGCCCATACCACACTTTCCCCCGCACTGCGGCCTAGGCAAACAATCATGTAAGACAAGCCATGGAATTCTATTACAGCCCAGGCGCTGCTGTTAGTTGCAGGGTCCTCCGTACACTGAGGATTCCGGAAACTAGAATTCAGTGTGGGGGAGTTGTGGAGCCCCGATCCACGCAGATGAATGGGGTAAGAGGTGTTCCCCGTTAGGGAGAAGTCCTCTAAATAGTTCCTCAGTCCATCGGGGGGCACTCGCATCTACTTGACTCCCTAAACCCAACCCCCAGCTTTCCCACGCAGCCCGGGTTAGGGAATCACTCAGGGAATACAAGCTAAGGGATTTTATTAGGACCCAGGGGCTGCTGTCATTTGGAGGAGCCTCCCCTCACTCAGGATACCTGAACACGTCTTCGTGTGTGTGCTGGAGGTGGGGAAACAGAGTCCACGCATATTTTTTGGGTCACAGGTGTTTCCAGGTTTGGGATGTTGTTTAAACACCTCATTGCCCATAGAGAGGCACTCGCTAATACTTTGATTTAGACCCCAACCCCCACCTTCGCTCACAGCCCGGCATGGAAAACACTCAAGGAAGTCAAGCAAAGGGATTCTACTAGATCCCAGGTGCTGCTGTCACTTTGAGGAGCCACCCAACACTGAGAATATCAGAACTCCTCTTCATGTGTGTGCTGGAGGTGGGGAAGCAGAGTCCACACATATTTGAGAGGGCTTAGGTATTCCCAGGTTGGGGGTTGTAGGTAAACGACTCCACATCTCATGGAGAAGCACTCCATAATACTTGGATTTAGAGCCCAAACCCCACTTTCTCCCGCACTCCGGCCTAGGCATGCCATCAGGGAAGACAAGGTAAGGGATACTATTAGAACCCAGGCGCTGCTGTCATTTGGAAGAGCCTCCCCTCAATCAGGATACCTTAAAAAGTCTGTGTGTTGTACTGGATGTGGGGAAATAGAGTCCACGCAAATTTATGCGGGCAGAGTTGTTCACAGGTTAGGGATGTTATTTAACACCTATAATGCCCATAGAGATGCACTCGATAACACTTGGTTTTAGAGCCCAACCCCCACGATTGCTCACAGCGCGGCCTAGGAACACACTCGGGGAAGTCTAGCTGAGGGATACTTTAATATCCCAGGGGCTGCTGTAAGTTGGAGGATCCTCCCCACACTCAAGACACGAGAACACTTGTTCGTCAGTGTGCTGGAGGTGGGAAAACAGAGTCCATGCATATTTCATTGGGCACAGGTATTCACAGATTGGGGGTTGTAGGAAAAACACCTGCATAGCACATGGAGAGGAAATCGCTAATACTTGGTTTAAGAGCCCAAACCTCACTTTCCCCCGCCCTCAGGCCTAGGCAAACCATCAGTGAAGTCAAGCTAAGGGATTCTATTAGAACTCACGGAATGCTCTCAGTTGGAGGAACTTCCCCCACTCAGGATTCCAGAACCCAACTTTGTGTGGGGCAGGTGAGGATCCCCACCCCACGCAGATGAATGGGGGCACAGCTCTTCCCCGTTAGGGAGAAGCCCTTTAAGCACTTCCTCAGTCGATTTGTGAGCACTCGCTGCTAATTGAACTCCAAGAGTAACCCCGAGATTCCCTCGAATCCCGGCCTAGGGATATGCTCAGGTGACACAACTTAAAGGATTCTTTTAGAACCCAGGCGCTGCTGTCAGTTAGGCGAACTTCCCCACTCTCAGGATTCCAGAACCCAACCTTGTGTGTGGAGGAAATTTGGAGCCCCACTTCACGCAGTTGAATAGTGGCGCAGGTGTTCCCCTTTAGGGAGAAGTCCTCTAAGTACTTCCTCAGTACATCGGGAGGCACTCGATGCTACATGGATTCCATGCCCAACCCTCAGCTTTTCCTGATAGCCTGGCCTAGGGAAAAATTCAGGGAATACAAGCTAAGGGATTCTATTAGATCCCAGGCGCTGCTGTCTGTTGGAGGTGTTTCCCCACATTCAGGATACCTGAACAACTCTTCTTGTGTGTGCTGGAGGTTAGGTTACAGATTCTACTCATCTTTCTGTGGGCACAGGTGTTCCCAGGTTGAGGATGTAGTTTAAACACCTCCACTTCCCATAGAGTGGCCCTCGCTAATACTTGGCTTTAGAGCCCAATCTCCACCTTCGCTCACTGCACGGCTTGGGCAAACACTCAGGGAAGTCAACCTAAGGGATCCTATTAGATCCCAGGTTCTGCTGTGATTTGGAGGAGCCTCCCCACACTCAAGATAACAGAACACTTTTCCGTGTGTCTGCTGGAAGTGGGGAAACAGAGTTCAGGCATATTTCAGGGGCCACAGGTATTCCCAGTTTGGGGGTTGTTGGTTAAACAACTCCACTTCCCATGCAGAGGCACTCGATGATACTAGGATTTAGAGCACAACCCCTACTTTCCCCCGCATTCTGGCCTAGGCAAACCATCAGGGAAGACATGCTAAGGGATTCTATTTTAATCCAGGCGCTGCTGTCAGATGGAAGAACTTCCCCACTCTCAGGATTCCGAAACACAGCCTTGTGTGTGGGGAAATAGTGGAGCCCCAGTCCACGCAGATGAATGGGGGCACAGGTGTTCCCGGTTAGGGACAAGTCCTCTAAGTTCTTCGTCAGTCCTTCAGGGGGCACTCGCTGCTACTTGTCCTCAAAGCCCAACCCCTATCGTTTCCCTTGCCACCCGGACTAAGGAAACAGTAATACAATACAAGTTAGAGCATTTAATTAGAATCCAGGCACTGCTGTCACTTGGAGGAGCCTCCCCACACTCAGGATAACTTAACACTTCTTCGTGACTGTGCTGGAGGTGGGGAAACAGAGTCCACGCATCTTTCAGGGGGCATAGGGTTTACCCGGTTGGGGGTTGTATGTTAAACACTTCCACATCCCATTGAGAGGCACTCGCTAACATTGGGTTTTAGAGGCCACCCCCACTATCCCCCGGACCTGGGCCAAGGCAAGCCATCAGGGAAAACCAGCTAAGGAATTCTATTAGAATCCAGGCACTGCTGTCAGTTGGAGGAGCCTGCCCACCCTAAGGATAGCAGAACACGTCTCGGTGTGTGTGCTGAACTTGGGGTAATATCGTCCTCGCATCATTCAGGGGGCAAAGTTATTCCCAGGTTGTGGTATGTAAGTTAAAGATCTCCACATCAAATGGAGAGGCACTCGCTAATACTTGGCTTAAGAGCCCTAACCCCAAATTACCCCGCACTCCGTTCTAGGCAAAGCATCAGTGAAATCAAGCTAATGGATTCAATTTGAGGCCAGTAGCTGCTGTCAGTTGGAGGATCTTCCACAAACTCAGGAATTCTGAACGCAGCCGTTTGTTGGGGGGGGGGTTTTGGAGCCCCACTCCACGCAGAGGAATGGGGGTACAAGTGTTCCACATAGGGGGAACTCCTCTTAGTACTACTTCAGTCCATCGGGGGGCACTCGCGGCTACTTGCCCTCCAAGCCCAACCTGTAACTCTCCCTCGCTGCCCGGCCTAGGGAAACACTCAGGGAATACAAGCAAAGGGATTCTATTGGAACCCAGGCGCTGCTGTCAGTTGGAGGATCCTCCCCACACTCAGGAAGCCAGAACACGTCTTCGTGTGTGTGCTAGAGGTGGGGAAAGAGACTACACGAATCTTTATGGGGGCACAGGTGTTCCCAGGTTAGGGATGTAGGATAAACACCTCCACAGCCCATACAAAGGCACTCGCTAATACTTGGCTTTAGAGAACAACCCCCACATTCGCTCAAAGCCCATCCAAGGAAATCAGTCAGGGAAGTCAACCTAAGGGATGCTATTAGATCCCAGTTGCTGCTGTCAGTTGGAGATTCCTCCCCACACTCAGGATACCAGAACAATGCTTTGTGTGTGTGCTCTAGGTTAGGAAACAGAGTCCACGCATATTTCTGGGAGCACCGGTATTCCCAGGATGGGGGTTGTAGTTAAAGACGTCCATTTCCCATACAGAGGCACTCACTAATACTTTTTTGAGGAGCCAAAAGCCCACTCTTCTCCTCACTCTGGTCTTGGCAAACCGTCAGGGAATACAAGCTAAGGGATTCCTTTAGTACCCAGGCGCTGCTGTCAGTTGGAGGAACTTCCACACACTCCGGATTCCGGAACACAACCTTGTGTGTGGGGGAATTGTAGAGCCCCAATCCACGCAGATGAATGGGGGCTCAGGTGTTCTCCGTTTGGGAGAATTCCTCTAAGTATTTCTTCAGTCTGTCAGGGGGCACTCCATGCTCATTGGCCATCAAGCCTAACCCCCACCTTTTCCTCACAGCCTGGCCTAGGTCAACACTCAGGGAATACAAGCTAAGGGATTCTATTAGATCCCAGGTGCTGCTGTCAGTTGGAGGAGCCTACCCACATTCAGGATACCAGAAGAATTCTTCGTGTTTTTGCTGGAAGTGGGGAACAGGGTCCACGCATCTTTCAGGGGTCACAGGTATTCCCAGGTTGGGAGTTGTAGGATAAACACCTCCAAATACCATGGAGAGACTCTCGTTATTTCTTGGTTTTAGAGCCCATACCACACTTTCCCCCGCACTGCGGCCTAGGCAAACAATCATGTAAGACAAGCCATGGAATTCTATTACAGCCCAGGCGCTGCTGTTAGTTGCAGGGTCCTCCGTACACTGAGGATTCCGGAAACTAGAATTCAGTGTGGGGGAGTTGTGGAGCCCCGATCCACGCAGATGAATGGGGTAAGAGGTGTTCCCCGTTAGGGAGAAGTCCTCTAAATAGTTCCTCAGTCCATCGGGGGGCACTCGCATCTACTTGACTCCCTAAACCCAACCCCCAGCTTTCCCACGCAGCCCGGGTTAGGGAATCACTCAGGGAATACAAGCTAAGGGATTTTATTAGGACCCAGGGGCTGCTGTCATTTGGAGGAGCCTCCCCTCACTCAGGATACCTGAACACGTCTTCGTGTGTGTGCTGGAGGTGGGGAAACAGAGTCCACGCATATTTTTTGGGTCACAGGTGTTTCCAGGTTTGGGATGTTGTTTAAACACCTCATTGCCCATAGAGAGGCACTCGCTAATACTTTGATTTAGACCCCAACCCCCACCTTCGCTCACAGCCCGGCATGGAAAACACTCAAGGAAGTCAAGCAAAGGGATTCTACTAGATCCCAGGTGCTGCTGTCACTTTGAGGAGCCACCCAACACTGAGAATATCAGAACTCCTCTTCATGTGTGTGCTGGAGGTGGGGAAGCAGAGTCCACACATATTTGAGAGGGCTTAGGTATTCCCAGGTTGGGGGTTGTAGGTAAACGACTCCACATCTCATGGAGAAGCACTCCATAATACTTGGATTTAGAGCCCAAACCCCACTTTCTCCCGCACTCCGGCCTAGGCATGCCATCAGGGAAGACAAGGTAAGGGATACTATTAGAACCCAGGCGCTGCTGTCATTTGGAAGAGCCTCCCCTCAATCTGGATACCTTAAAAAGTCTGTGTGTTGTACTGGATGTGGGGAAATAGAGTCCACGCAAATTTATGCGGGCAGAGTTGTTCACAGGTTAGGGATGTTATTTAACACCTATAATGCCCATAGAGATGCACTCGATAACACTTGGTTTTAGAGCCCAACCCCCACGATTGCTCACAGCGCGGCCTAGGAACACACTCGGGGAAGTCTAGCTGAGGGATACTTTAATATCCCAGGGGCTGCTGTAAGTTGGAGGATCCTCCCCACACTCAAGACACGAGAACACTTGTTCGTCAGTGTGCTGGAGGTGGGAAAACAGAGTCCATGCATATTTCATTGGGCACAGGTATTCACAGATTGGGGGTTGTAGGAAAAACACCTGCATAGCACATGGAGAGGAAATCGCTAATACTTGGTTTAAGAGCCCAAACCTCACTTTCCCCCGCCCTCAGGCCTAGGCAAACCATCAGTGAAGTCAAGCTAAGGGATTCTATTAGAACTCACGGAATGCTCTCAGTTGGAGGAACTTCCCCCACTCAGGATTCCAGAACCCAACTTTGTGTGGGGCAGGTGAGGATCCCCACCCCACGCAGATGAATGGGGGCACAGCTCTTCCCCGTTAGGGAGAAGCCCTTTAAGCACTTCCTCAGTCGATTTGTGAGCACTCGCTGCTAATTGAACTCCAAGAGTAACCCCGAGATTCCCTCGAATCCCGGCCTAGGGATATGCTCAGGTGACACAACTTAAAGGATTCTTTTAGAACCCAGGCGCTGCTGTCAGTTAGGCGAACTTCCCCACTCTCAGGATTCCAGAACCCAACCTTGTGTGTGGAGGAAATTTGGAGCCCCACTTCACGCAGTTGAATAGTGGCGCAGGTGTTCCCCTTTAGGGAGAAGTCCTCTAAGTACTTCCTCAGTACATCGGGAGGCACTCGATGCTACATGGATTCCATGCCCAACCCTCAGCTTTTCCTGATAGCCTGGCCTAGGGAAAAATTCAGGGAATACAAGCTAAGGGATTCTATTAGATCCCAGGCGCTGCTGTCTGTTGGAGGTGTTTCCCCACATTCAGGATACCTGAACAACTCTTCTTGTGTGTGCTGGAGGTTAGGTTACAGATTCTACTCATCTTTCTGTGGGCACAGGTGTTCCCAGGTTGAGGATGTAGTTTAAACACCTCCACTTCCCATAGAGTGGCCCTCGCTAATACTTGGCTTTAGAGCCCAATCTCCACCTTCGCTCACTGCACGGCTTGGGCAAACACTCAGGGAAGTCAACCTAAGGGATCCTATTAGATCCCAGGTTCTGCTGTGATTTGGAGGAGCCTCCCCACACTCAAGATAACAGAACACTTTTCCGTGTGTCTGCTGGAAGTGGGGAAACAGAGTTCAGGCATATTTCAGGGGCCACAGGTATTCCCAGTTTGGGGGTTGTTGGTTAAACAACTCCACTTCCCATGCAGAGGCACTCGATGATACTAGGATTTAGAGCACAACCCCTACTGTCCCCCGCATTCTGGCCTAGGCAAACCATCAGGGAAGACATGCTAAGGGATTCTATTTTAATCCAGGCGCTGCTGTCAGATGGAAGAACTTCCCCACTCTCAGGATTCCGAAACACAGCCTTGTGTGTGGGGAAATAGTGGAGCCCCAGTCCACGCAGATGAATGGGGGCACAGGTGTTCCCGGTTAGGGACAAGTCCTCTAAGTTCTTCGTCAGTCCTTCAGGGGGCACTCGCTGCTACTTGTCCTCAAAGCCCAACCCCTATCGTTTCCCTTGCCACCCGGACTAAGGAAACAGTAATACAATACAAGTTAGAGCATTTAATTAGAATCCAGGCACTGCTGTCACTTGGAGGAGCCTCCCCACACTCAGGATAACTTAACACTTCTTCGTGACTGTGCTGGAGGTGGGGAAACAGAGTCCACGCATCTTTCAGGGGGCATAGGGTTTACCCGGTTGGGGGTTGTATGTTAAACACTTCCACATCCCATTGAGAGGCACTCGCTAACATTGGGTTTTAGAGGCCACCCCCACTATCCCCCGGACCTGGGCCAAGGCAAGCCATCAGGGAAAACCAGCTAAGGAATTCTATTAGAATCCAGGCACTGCTGTCAGTTGGAGGAGCCTGCCCACCCTAAGGATAGCAGAACACGTCTCGGTGTGTGTGCTGAACTTGGGGTAATATTGTCCTCGCATCATTCAGGGGGCAAAGTTATTCCCAGGTTGTGGTATGTAAGTTAAAGATCTCCACATCAAATGGAGAGGCACTCGCTAATACTTGGCTTAAGAGCCCTAACCCCAAATTACCCCGCACTCCGTTCTAGGCAAATCATCAGTGAAATCAAGCTAATGGATTCAATTTGAGGCCAGTAGCTGCTGTCAGTTGGAGGATCTTCCACAAACTCAGGAATTCTGAACGCAGCCGTTTGTTGGGGGGGGGTTTTGGAGCCCCACTCCACGCAGAGGAATGGGGGTACAAGTGTTCCACATAGGGGGAACTCCTCTTAGTACTACTTCAGTCCATCGGGGGGCACTCGCGGCTACTTGCCCTCCAAGCCCAACCTGTAACTCTCCCTCGCTGCCCGGCCTAGGGAAACACTCAGGGAATACAAGCAAAGGGATTCTATTGGAACCCAGGCGCTGCTGTCAGTTGGAGGATCCTCCCCACACTCAGGAAGCCAGAACACGTCTTCGTGTGTGTGCTAGAGGTGGGGAAAGAGACTACACGAATCTTTATGGGGGCACAGGTGTTCCCAGGTTAGGGATGTAGGATAAACACCTCCACAGCCCATACAAAGGCACTCGCTAATACTTGGCTTTAGAGAACAACCCCCACATTCGCTCAAAGCCCATCCAAGGAAATCAGTCAGGGAAGTCAACCTAAGGGATGCTATTAGATCCCAGTTGCTGCTGTCAGTTGGAGATTCCTCCCCACACTCAGGATACCAGAACAATGCTTTGTGTGTGTGCTCTAGGTTAGGAAACAGAGTCCACGCATATTTCTGGGAGCACCGGTATTCCCAGGATGGGGGTTGTAGTTAAAGACGTCCATTTCCCATACAGAGGCACTCACTAATACTTTTTTGAGGAGCCAAAAGCCCACTCTTCTCCTCACTCTGGTCTTGGCAAACCGTCAGGGAATACAAGCTAAGGGATTCCTTTAGTACCCAGGCGCTGCTGTCAGTTGGAGGAACTTCCACACACTCCGGATTCCGGAACACAACCTTGTGTGTGGGGGAATTGTAGAGCCCCAATCCACGCAGATGAATGGGGGCTCAGGTGTTCTCCGTTTGGGAGAATTCCTCTAAGTATTTCTTCAGTCTGTCAGGGGGCACTCCATGCTCATTGGCCATCAAGCCTAACCCCCACCTTTTCCTCACAGCCTGGCCTAGGTCAACACTCAGGGAATACAAGCTAAGGGATTCTATTAGATCCCAGGTGCTGCTGTCAGTTGGAGGAGCCTACCCACATTCAGGATACCAGAAGAATTCTTCGTGTTTTTGCTGGAAGTGGGGAACAGGGTCCACGCATCTTTCAGGGGTCACAGGTATTCCCAGGTTGGGAGTTGTAGGATAAACACCTCCAAATACCATGGAGAGACTCTCGTTATTTCTTGGTTTTAGAGCCCATACCACACTTTCCCCCGCACTGCGGCCTAGGCAAACAATCATGTAAGACAAGCCATGGAATTCTATTACAGCCCAGGCGCTGCTGTTAGTTGCAGGGTCCTCCGTACACTGAGGATTCCGGAAACTAGAATTCAGTGTGGGGGAGTTGTGGAGCCCCGATCCACGCAGATGAATGGGGTAAGAGGTGTTCCCCGTTAGGGAGAAGTCCTCTAAATAGTTCCTCAGTCCATCGGGGGGCACTCGCATCTACTTGACTCCCTAAACCCAACCCCCAGCTTTCCCACGCAGCCCGGGTTAGGGAATCACTCAGGGAATACAAGCTAAGGGATTTTATTAGGACCCAGGGGCTGCTGTCATTTGGAGGAGCCTCCCCTCACTCAGGATACCTGAACACGTCTTCGTGTGTGTGCTGGAGGTGGGGAAACAGAGTCCACGCATATTTTTTTGGGTCACAGGTGTTTCCAGGTTTGGGATGTTGTTTAAACACCTCATTGCCCATAGAGAGGCACTCGCTAATACTTTGATTTAGACCCCAACCCCCACCTTCGCTCACAGCCCGGCATGGAAAACACTCAAGGAAGTCAAGCAAAGGGATTCTACTAGATCCCAGGTGCTGCTGTCACTTTGAGGAGCCACCCAACACTGAGAATATCAGAACTCCTCTTCATGTGTGTGCTGGAGGTGGGGAAGCAGAGTCCACACATATTTGAGAGGGCTTAGGTATTCCCAGGTTGGGGGTTGTAGGTAAACGACTCCACATCTCATGGAGAAGCACTCCATAATACTTGGATTTAGAGCCCAAACCCCACTTTCTCCCGCACTCCGGCCTAGGCATGCCATCAGGGAAGACAAGGTAAGGGATACTATTAGAACCCAGGCGCTGCTGTCATTTGGAAGAGCCTCCCCTCAATCAGGATACCTTAAAAAGTCTGTGTGTTGTACTGGATGTGGGGAAATAGAGTCCACGCAAATTTATGCGGGCAGAGTTGTTCACAGGTTAGGGATGTTATTTAACACCTATAATGCCCATAGAGATGCACTCGATAACACTTGGTTTTAGAGCCCAACCCCCACGATTGCTCACAGCGCGGCCTAGGAACACACTCGGGGAAGTCTAGCTGAGGGATACTTTAATATCCCAGGGGCTGCTGTAAGTTGGAGGATCCTCCCCACACTCAAGACACGAGAACACTTGTTCGTCAGTGTGCTGGAGGTGGGAAAACAGAGTCCATGCATATTTCATTGGGCACAGGTATTCACAGATTGGGGGTTGTAGGAAAAACACCTGCATAGCACATGGAGAGGAAATCGCTAATACTTGGTTTAAGAGCCCAAACCTCACTTTCCCCCGCCCTCAGGCCTAGGCAAACCATCAGTGAAGTCAAGCTAAGGGATTCTATTAGAACTCACGGAATGCTCTCAGTTGGAGGAACTTCCCCCACTCAGGATTCCAGAACCCAACTTTGTGTGGGGCAGGTGAGGATCCCCACCCCACGCAGATGAATGGGGGCACAGCTCTTCCCCGTTAGGGAGAAGCCCTTTAAGCACTTCCTCAGTCGATTTGTGAGCACTCGCTGCTAATTGAACTCCAAGAGTAACCCCGAGATTCCCTCGAATCCCGGCCTAGGGATATGCTCAGGTGACACAACTTAAAGGATTCTTTTAGAACCCAGGCGCTGCTGTCAGTTAGGCGAACTTCCCCACTCTCAGGATTCCAGAACCCAACCTTGTGTGTGGAGGAAATTTGGAGCCCCACTTCACGCAGTTGAATAGTGGCGCAGGTGTTCCCCTTTAGGGAGAAGTCCTCTAAGTACTTCCTCAGTACATCGGGAGGCACTCGATGCTACATGGATTCCATGCCCAACCCTCAGCTTTTCCTGATAGCCTGGCCTAGGGAAAAATTCAGGGAATACAAGCTAAGGGATTCTATTAGATCCCAGGCGCTGCTGTCTGTTGGAGGTGTTTCCCCACATTCAGGATACCTGAACAACTCTTCTTGTGTGTGCTGGAGGTTAGGTTACAGATTCTACTCATCTTTCTGTGGGCACAGGTGTTCCCAGGTTGAGGATGTAGTTTAAACACCTCCACTTCCCATAGAGTGGCCCTCGCTAATACTTGGCTTTAGAGCCCAATCTCCACCTTCGCTCACTGCACGGCTTGGGCAAACACTCAGGGAAGTCAACCTAAGGGATCCTATTAGATCCCAGGTTCTGCTGTGATTTGGAGGAGCCTCCCCACACTCAAGATAACAGAACACTTTTCCGTGTGTCTGCTGGAAGTGGGGAAACAGAGTTCAGGCATATTTCAGGGGCCACAGGTATTCCCAGTTTGGGGGTTGTTGGTTAAACAACTCCACTTCCCATGCAGAGGCACTCGATGATACTAGGATTTAGAGCACAACCCCTACTGTCCCCCGCATTCTGGCCTAGGCAAACCATCAGGGAAGACATGCTAAGGGATTCTATTTTAATCCAGGCGCTGCTGTCAGATGGAAGAACTTCCCCACTCTCAGGATTCCGAAACACAGCCTTGTGTGTGGGGAAATAGTGGAGCCCCAGTCCACGCAGATGAATGGGGGCACAGGTGTTCCC
Organism: Vicugna pacos; assembly: GCF_048564905.1. NCBI lineage: Eukaryota > Metazoa > Chordata > Mammalia > Artiodactyla > Camelidae > Vicugna > Vicugna pacos. The sequence continues at coordinate 29,703 of NW_027328921.1, read as the reverse complement.
GGTTAGGGACAAGTCCTCTAAGTTCTTCGTCAGTCCTTCAGGGGGCACTCGCTGCTACTTGTCCTCAAAGCCCAACCCCTATCGTTTCCCTTGCCACCCGGACTAAGGAAACAGTAATACAATACAAGTTAGAGCATTTAATTAGAATCCAGGCACTGCTGTCACTTGGAGGAGCCTCCCCACACTCAGGATAACTTAACACTTCTTCGTGACTGTGCTGGAGGTGGGGAAACAGAGTCCACGCATCTTTCAGGGGGCATAGGGTTTACCCGGTTGGGGGTTGTATGTTAAACACTTCCACATCCCATTGAGAGGCACTCGCTAACATTGGGTTTTAGAGGCCACCCCCACTATCCCCCGGACCTGGGCCAAGGCAAGCCATCAGGGAAAACCAGCTAAGGAATTCTATTAGAATCCAGGCACTGCTGTCAGTTGGAGGAGCCTGCCCACCCTAAGGATAGCAGAACACGTCTCGGTGTGTGTGCTGAACTTGGGGTAATATTGTCCTCGCATCATTCAGGGGGCAAAGTTATTCCCAGGTTGTGGTATGTAAGTTAAAGATCTCCACATCAAATGGAGAGGCACTCGCTAATACTTGGCTTAAGAGCCCTAACCCCAAATTACCCCGCACTCCGTTCTAGGCAAATCATCAGTGAAATCAAGCTAATGGATTCAATTTGAGGCCAGTAGCTGCTGTCAGTTGGAGGATCTTCCACAAACTCAGGAATTCTGAACGCAGCCGTTTGTTGGGGGGGGGTTTTGGAGCCCCACTCCACGCAGAGGAATGGGGGTACAAGTGTTCCACATAGGGGGAACTCCTCTTAGTACTACTTCAGTCCATCGGGGGGCACTCGCGGCTACTTGCCCTCCAAGCCCAACCTGTAACTCTCCCTCGCTGCCCGGCCTAGGGAAACACTCAGGGAATACAAGCAAAGGGATTCTATTGGAACCCAGGCGCTGCTGTCAGTTGGAGGATCCTCCCCACACTCAGGAAGCCAGAACACGTCTTCGTGTGTGTGCTAGAGGTGGGGAAAGAGACTACACGAATCTTTATGGGGGCACAGGTGTTCCCAGGTTAGGGATGTAGGATAAACACCTCCACAGCCCATACAAAGGCACTCGCTAATACTTGGCTTTAGAGAACAACCCCCACATTCGCTCAAAGCCCATCCAAGGAAATCAGTCAGGGAAGTCAACCTAAGGGATGCTATTAGATCCCAGTTGCTGCTGTCAGTTGGAGATTCCTCCCCACACTCAGGATACCAGAACAATGCTTTGTGTGTGTGCTCTAGGTTAGGAAACAGAGTCCACGCATATTTCTGGGAGCACCGGTATTCCCAGGATGGGGGTTGTAGTTAAAGACGTCCATTTCCCATACAGAGGCACTCACTAATACTTTTTTGAGGAGCCAAAAGCCCACTCTTCTCCTCACTCTGGTCTTGGCAAACCGTCAGGGAATACAAGCTAAGGGATTCCTTTAGTACCCAGGCGCTGCTGTCAGTTGGAGGAACTTCCACACACTCCGGATTCCGGAACACAACCTTGTGTGTGGGGGAATTGTAGAGCCCCAATCCACGCAGATGAATGGGGGCTCAGGTGTTCTCCGTTTGGGAGAATTCCTCTAAGTATTTCTTCAGTCTGTCAGGGGGCACTCCATGCTCATTGGCCATCAAGCCTAACCCCCACCTTTTCCTCACAGCCTGGCCTAGGTCAACACTCAGGGAATACAAGCTAAGGGATTCTATTAGATCCCAGGTGCTGCTGTCAGTTGGAGGAGCCTACCCACATTCAGGATACCAGAAGAATTCTTCGTGTTTTTGCTGGAAGTGGGGAACAGGGTCCACGCATCTTTCAGGGGTCACAGGTATTCCCAGGTTGGGAGTTGTAGGATAAACACCTCCAAATACCATGGAGAGACTCTCGTTATTTCTTGGTTTTAGAGCCCATACCACACTTTCCCCCGCACTGCGGCCTAGGCAAACAATCATGTAAGACAAGCCATGGAATTCTATTACAGCCCAGGCGCTGCTGTTAGTTGCAGGGTCCTCCGTACACTGAGGATTCCGGAAACTAGAATTCAGTGTGGGGGAGTTGTGGAGCCCCGATCCACGCAGATGAATGGGGTAAGAGGTGTTCCCCGTTAGGGAGAAGTCCTCTAAATAGTTCCTCAGTCCATCGGGGGGCACTCGCATCTACTTGACTCCCTAAACCCAACCCCCAGCTTTCCCACGCAGCCCGGGTTAGGGAATCACTCAGGGAATACAAGCTAAGGGATTTTATTAGGACCCAGGGGCTGCTGTCATTTGGAGGAGCCTCCCCTCACTCAGGATACCTGAACACGTCTTCGTGTGTGTGCTGGAGGTGGGGAAACAGAGTCCACGCATATTTTTTTGGGTCACAGGTGTTTCCAGGTTTGGGATGTTGTTTAAACACCTCATTGCCCATAGAGAGGCACTCGCTAATACTTTGATTTAGACCCCAACCCCCACCTTCGCTCACAGCCCGGCATGGAAAACACTCAAGGAAGTCAAGCAAAGGGATTCTACTAGATCCCAGGTGCTGCTGTCACTTTGAGGAGCCACCCAACACTGAGAATATCAGAACTCCTCTTCATGTGTGTGCTGGAGGTGGGGAAGCAGAGTCCACACATATTTGAGAGGGCTTAGGTATTCCCAGGTTGGGGGTTGTAGGTAAACGACTCCACATCTCATGGAGAAGCACTCCATAATACTTGGATTTAGAGCCCAAACCCCACTTTCTCCCGCACTCCGGCCTAGGCATGCCATCAGGGAAGACAAGGTAAGGGATACTATTAGAACCCAGGCGCTGCTGTCATTTGGAAGAGCCTCCCCTCAATCAGGATACCTTAAAAAGTCTGTGTGTTGTACTGGATGTGGGGAAATAGAGTCCACGCAAATTTATGCGGGCAGAGTTGTTCACAGGTTAGGGATGTTATTTAACACCTATAATGCCCATAGAGATGCACTCGATAACACTTGGTTTTAGAGCCCAACCCCCACGATTGCTCACAGCGCGGCCTAGGAACACACTCGGGGAAGTCTAGCTGAGGGATACTTTAATATCCCAGGGGCTGCTGTAAGTTGGAGGATCCTCCCCACACTCAAGACACGAGAACACTTGTTCGTCAGTGTGCTGGAGGTGGGAAAACAGAGTCCATGCATATTTCATTGGGCACAGGTATTCACAGATTGGGGGTTGTAGGAAAAACACCTGCATAGCACATGGAGAGGAAATCGCTAATACTTGGTTTAAGAGCCCAAACCTCACTTTCCCCCGCCCTCAGGCCTAGGCAAACCATCAGTGAAGTCAAGCTAAGGGATTCTATTAGAACTCACGGAATGCTCTCAGTTGGAGGAACTTCCCCCACTCAGGATTCCAGAACCCAACTTTGTGTGGGGCAGGTGAGGATCCCCACCCCACGCAGATGAATGGGGGCACAGCTCTTCCCCGTTAGGGAGAAGCCCTTTAAGCACTTCCTCAGTCGATTTGTGAGCACTCGCTGCTAATTGAACTCCAAGAGTAACCCCGAGATTCCCTCGAATCCCGGCCTAGGGATATGCTCAGGTGACACAACTTAAAGGATTCTTTTAGAACCCAGGCGCTGCTGTCAGTTAGGCGAACTTCCCCACTCTCAGGATTCCAGAACCCAACCTTGTGTGTGGAGGAAATTTGGAGCCCCACTTCACGCAGTTGAATAGTGGCGCAGGTGTTCCCCTTTAGGGAGAAGTCCTCTAAGTACTTCCTCAGTACATCGGGAGGCACTCGATGCTACATGGATTCCATGCCCAACCCTCAGCTTTTCCTGATAGCCTGGCCTAGGGAAAAATTCAGGGAATACAAGCTAAGGGATTCTATTAGATCCCAGGCGCTGCTGTCTGTTGGAGGTGTTTCCCCACATTCAGGATACCTGAACAACTCTTCTTGTGTGTGCTGGAGGTTAGGTTACAGATTCTACTCATCTTTCTGTGGGCACAGGTGTTCCCAGGTTGAGGATGTAGTTTAAACACCTCCACTTCCCATAGAGTGGCCCTCGCTAATACTTGGCTTTAGAGCCCAATCTCCACCTTCGCTCACTGCACGGCTTGGGCAAACACTCAGGGAAGTCAACCTAAGGGATCCTATTAGATCCCAGGTTCTGCTGTGATTTGGAGGAGCCTCCCCACACTCAAGATAACAGAACACTTTTCCGTGTGTCTGCTGGAAGTGGGGAAACAGAGTTCAGGCATATTTCAGGGGCCACAGGTATTCCCAGTTTGGGGGTTGTTGGTTAAACAACTCCACTTCCCATGCAGAGGCACTCGATGATACTAGGATTTAGAGCACAACCCCTACTGTCCCCCGCATTCTGGCCTAGGCAAACCATCAGGGAAGACATGCTAAGGGATTCTATTTTAATCCAGGCGCTGCTGTCAGATGGAAGAACTTCCCCACTCTCAGGATTCCGAAACACAGCCTTGTGTGTGGGGAAATAGTGGAGCCCCAGTCCACGCAGATGAATGGGGGCACAGGTGTTCCCGGTTAGGGACAAGTCCTCTAAGTTCTTCGTCAGTCCTTCAGGGGGCACTCGCTGCTACTTGTCCTCAAAGCCCAACCCCTATCGTTTCCCTTGCCACCCGGACTAAGGAAACAGTAATACAATACAAGTTAGAGCATTTAATTAGAATCCAGGCACTGCTGTCACTTGGAGGAGCCTCCCCACACTCAGGATAACTTAACACTTCTTCGTGACTGTGCTGGAGGTGGGGAAACAGAGTCCACGCATCTTTCAGGGGGCATAGGGTTTACCCGGTTGGGGGTTGTATGTTAAACACTTCCACATCCCATTGAGAGGCACTCGCTAACATTGGGTTTTAGAGGCCACCCCCACTATCCCCCGGACCTGGGCCAAGGCAAGCCATCAGGGAAAACCAGCTAAGGAATTCTATTAGAATCCAGGCACTGCTGTCAGTTGGAGGAGCCTGCCCACCCTAAGGATAGCAGAACACGTCTCGGTGTGTGTGCTGAACTTGGGGTAATATTGTCCTCGCATCATTCAGGGGGCAAAGTTATTCCCAGGTTGTGGTATGTAAGTTAAAGATCTCCACATCAAATGGAGAGGCACTCGCTAATACTTGGCTTAAGAGCCCTAACCCCAAATTACCCCGCACTCCGTTCTAGGCAAATCATCAGTGAAATCAAGCTAATGGATTCAATTTGAGGCCAGTAGCTGCTGTCAGTTGGAGGATCTTCCACAAACTCAGGAATTCTGAACGCAGCCGTTTGTTGGGGGGGGGTTTTGGAGCCCCACTCCACGCAGAGGAATGGGGGTACAAGTGTTCCACATAGGGGGAACTCCTCTTAGTACTACTTCAGTCCATCGGGGGGCACTCGCGGCTACTTGCCCTCCAAGCCCAACCTGTAACTCTCCCTCGCTGCCCGGCCTAGGGAAACACTCAGGGAATACAAGCAAAGGGATTCTATTGGAACCCAGGCGCTGCTGTCAGTTGGAGGATCCTCCCCACACTCAGGAAGCCAGAACACGTCTTCGTGTGTGTGCTAGAGGTGGGGAAAGAGACTACACGAATCTTTATGGGGGCACAGGTGTTCCCAGGTTAGGGATGTAGGATAAACACCTCCACAGCCCATACAAAGGCACTCGCTAATACTTGGCTTTAGAGAACAACCCCCACATTCGCTCAAAGCCCATCCAAGGAAATCAGTCAGGGAAGTCAACCTAAGGGATGCTATTAGATCCCAGTTGCTGCTGTCAGTTGGAGATTCCTCCCCACACTCAGGATACCAGAACAATGCTTTGTGTGTGTGCTCTAGGTTAGGAAACAGAGTCCACGCATATTTCTGGGAGCACCGGTATTCCCAGGATGGGGGTTGTAGTTAAAGACGTCCATTTCCCATACAGAGGCACTCACTAATACTTTTTTGAGGAGCCAAAAGCCCACTCTTCTCCTCACTCTGGTCTTGGCAAACCGTCAGGGAATACAAGCTAAGGGATTCCTTTAGTACCCAGGCGCTGCTGTCAGTTGGAGGAACTTCCACACACTCCGGATTCCGGAACACAACCTTGTGTGTGGGGGAATTGTAGAGCCCCAATCCACGCAGATGAATGGGGGCTCAGGTGTTCTCCGTTTGGGAGAATTCCTCTAAGTATTTCTTCAGTCTGTCAGGGGGCACTCCATGCTCATTGGCCATCAAGCCTAACCCCCACCTTTTCCTCACAGCCTGGCCTAGGTCAACACTCAGGGAATACAAGCTAAGGGATTCTATTAGATCCCAGGTGCTGCTGTCAGTTGGAGGAGCCTACCCACATTCAGGATACCAGAAGAATTCTTCGTGTTTTTGCTGGAAGTGGGGAACAGGGTCCACGCATCTTTCAGGGGTCACAGGTATTCCCAGGTTGGGAGTTGTAGGATAAACACCTCCAAATACCATGGAGAGACTCTCGTTATTTCTTGGTTTTAGAGCCCATACCACACTTTCCCCCGCACTGCGGCCTAGGCAAACAATCATGTAAGACAAGCCATGGAATTCTATTACAGCCCAGGCGCTGCTGTTAGTTGCAGGGTCCTCCGTACACTGAGGATTCCGGAAACTAGAATTCAGTGTGGGGGAGTTGTGGAGCCCCGATCCACGCAGATGAATGGGGTAAGAGGTGTTCCCCGTTAGGGAGAAGTCCTCTAAATAGTTCCTCAGTCCATCGGGGGGCACTCGCATCTACTTGACTCCCTAAACCCAACCCCCAGCTTTCCCACGCAGCCCGGGTTAGGGAATCACTCAGGGAATACAAGCTAAGGGATTTTATTAGGACCCAGGGGCTGCTGTCATTTGGAGGAGCCTCCCCTCACTCAGGATACCTGAACACGTCTTCGTGTGTGTGCTGGAGGTGGGGAAACAGAGTCCACGCATATTTTTTTGGGTCACAGGTGTTTCCAGGTTTGGGATGTTGTTTAAACACCTCATTGCCCATAGAGAGGCACTCGCTAATACTTTGATTTAGACCCCAACCCCCACCTTCGCTCACAGCCCGGCATGGAAAACACTCAAGGAAGTCAAGCAAAGGGATTCTACTAGATCCCAGGTGCTGCTGTCACTTTGAGGAGCCACCCAACACTGAGAATATCAGAACTCCTCTTCATGTGTGTGCTGGAGGTGGGGAAGCAGAGTCCACACATATTTGAGAGGGCTTAGGTATTCCCAGGTTGGGGGTTGTAGGTAAACGACTCCACATCTCATGGAGAAGCACTCCATAATACTTGGATTTAGAGCCCAAACCCCACTTTCTCCCGCACTCCGGCCTAGGCATGCCATCAGGGAAGACAAGGTAAGGGATACTATTAGAACCCAGGCGCTGCTGTCATTTGGAAGAGCCTCCCCTCAATCAGGATACCTTAAAAAGTCTGTGTGTTGTACTGGATGTGGGGAAATAGAGTCCACGCAAATTTATGCGGGCAGAGTTGTTCACAGGTTAGGGATGTTATTTAACACCTATAATGCCCATAGAGATGCACTCGATAACACTTGGTTTTAGAGCCCAACCCCCACGATTGCTCACAGCGCGGCCTAGGAACACACTCGGGGAAGTCTAGCTGAGGGATACTTTAATATCCCAGGGGCTGCTGTAAGTTGGAGGATCCTCCCCACACTCAAGACACGAGAACACTTGTTCGTCAGTGTGCTGGAGGTGGGAAAACAGAGTCCATGCATATTTCATTGGGCACAGGTATTCACAGATTGGGGGTTGTAGGAAAAACACCTGCATAGCACATGGAGAGGAAATCGCTAATACTTGGTTTAAGAGCCCAAACCTCACTTTCCCCCGCCCTCAGGCCTAGGCAAACCATCAGTGAAGTCAAGCTAAGGGATTCTATTAGAACTCACGGAATGCTCTCAGTTGGAGGAACTTCCCCCACTCAGGATTCCAGAACCCAACTTTGTGTGGGGCAGGTGAGGATCCCCACCCCACGCAGATGAATGGGGGCACAGCTCTTCCCCGTTAGGGAGAAGCCCTTTAAGCACTTCCTCAGTCGATTTGTGAGCACTCGCTGCTAATTGAACTCCAAGAGTAACCCCGAGATTCCCTCGAATCCCGGCCTAGGGATATGCTCAGGTGACACAACTTAAAGGATTCTTTTAGAACCCAGGCGCTGCTGTCAGTTAGGCGAACTTCCCCACTCTCAGGATTCCAGAACCCAACCTTGTGTGTGGAGGAAATTTGGAGCCCCACTTCACGCAGTTGAATAGTGGCGCAGGTGTTCCCCTTTAGGGAGAAGTCCTCTAAGTACTTCCTCAGTACATCGGGAGGCACTCGATGCTACATGGATTCCATGCCCAACCCTCAGCTTTTCCTGATAGCCTGGCCTAGGGAAAAATTCAGGGAATACAAGCTAAGGGATTCTATTAGATCCCAGGCGCTGCTGTCTGTTGGAGGTGTTTCCCCACATTCAGGATACCTGAACAACTCTTCTTGTGTGTGCTGGAGGTTAGGTTACAGATTCTACTCATCTTTCTGTGGGCACAGGTGTTCCCAGGTTGAGGATGTAGTTTAAACACCTCCACTTCCCATAGAGTGGCCCTCGCTAATACTTGGCTTTAGAGCCCAATCTCCACCTTCGCTCACTGCACGGCTTGGGCAAACACTCAGGGAAGTCAACCTAAGGGATCCTATTAGATCCCAGGTTCTGCTGTGATTTGGAGGAGCCTCCCCACACTCAAGATAACAGAACACTTTTCCGTGTGTCTGCTGGAAGTGGGGAAACAGAGTTCAGGCATATTTCAGGGGCCACAGGTATTCCCAGTTTGGGGGTTGTTGGTTAAACAACTCCACTTCCCATGCAGAGGCACTCGATGATACTAGGATTTAGAGCACAACCCCTACTGTCCCCCGCATTCTGGCCTAGGCAAACCATCAGGGAAGACATGCTAAGGGATTCTATTTTAATCCAGGCGCTGCTGTCAGATGGAAGAACTTCCCCACTCTCAGGATTCCGAAACACAGCCTTGTGTGTGGGGAAATAGTGGAGCCCCAGTCCACGCAGATGAATGGGGGCACAGGTGTTCCCGGTTAGGGACAAGTCCTCTAAGTTCTTCGTCAGTCCTTCAGGGGGCACTCGCTGCTACTTGTCCTCAAAGCCCAACCCCTATCGTTTCCCTTGCCACCCGGACTAAGGAAACAGTAATACAATACAAGTTAGAGCATTTAATTAGAATCCAGGCACTGCTGTCACTTGGAGGAGCCTCCCCACACTCAGGATAACTTAACACTTCTTCGTGACTGTGCTGGAGGTGGGGAAACAGAGTCCACGCATCTTTCAGGGGGCATAGGGTTTACCCGGTTGGGGGTTGTATGTTAAACACTTCCACATCCCATTGAGAGGCACTCGCTAACATTGGGTTTTAGAGGCCACCCCCACTATCCCCCGGACCTGGGCCAAGGCAAGCCATCAGGGAAAACCAGCTAAGGAATTCTATTAGAATCCAGGCACTGCTGTCAGTTGGAGGAGCCTGCCCACCCTAAGGATAGCAGAACACGTCTCGGTGTGTGTGCTGAACTTGGGGTAATATCGTCCTCGCATCATTCAGGGGGCAAAGTTATTCCCAGGTTGTGGTATGTAAGTTAAAGATCTCCACATCAAATGGAGAGGCACTCGCTAATACTTGGCTTAAGAGCCCTAACCCCAAATTACCCCGCACTCCGTTCTAGGCAAATCATCAGTGAAATCAAGCTAATGGATTCAATTTGAGGCCAGTAGCTGCTGTCAGTTGGAGGATCTTCCACAAACTCAGGAATTCTGAACGCAGCCGTTTGTTGGGGGGGGGTTTTGGAGCCCAACTCCACGCAGAGGAATGGGGGTACAAGTGTTCCACATAGGGGGAACTCCTCTTAGTACTACTTCAGTCCATCGGGGGGCACTCGCGGCTACTTGCCCTCCAAGCCCAACCTGTAACTCTCCCTCGCTGCCCGGCCTAGGGAAACACTCAGGGAATACAAGCAAAGGGATTCTATTGGAACCCAGGCGCTGCTGTCAGTTGGAGGATCCTCCCCACACTCAGGAAGCCAGAACACGTCTTCGTGTGTGTGCTAGAGGTGGGGAAAGAGACTACACGAATCTTTATGGGGGCACAGGTGTTCCCAGGTTAGGGATGTAGGATAAACACCTCCACAGCCCATACAAAGGCACTCGCTAATACTTGGCTTTAGAGAACAACCCCCACATTCGCTCAAAGCCCATCCAAGGAAATCAGTCAGGGAAGTCAACCTAAGGGATGCTATTAGATCCCAGTTGCTGCTGTCAGTTGGAGATTCCTCCCCACACTCAGGATACCAGAACAATGCTTTGTGTGTGTGCTCTAGGTTAGGAAACAGAGTCCACGCATATTTCTGGGAGCACCGGTATTCCCAGGATGGGGGTTGTAGTTAAAGACGTCCATTTCCCATACAGAGGCACTCACTAATACTTTTTTGAGGAGCCAAAAGCCCACTCTTCTCCTCACTCTGGTCTTGGCAAACCGTCAGGGAATACAAGCTAAGGGATTCCTTTAGTACCCAGGCGCTGCTGTCAGTTGGAGGAACTTCCACACACTCCGGATTCCGGAACACAACCTTGTGTGTGGGGGAATTGTAGAGCCCCAATCCACGCAGATGAATGGGGGCTCAGGTGTTCTCCGTTTGGGAGAATTCCTCTAAGTATTTCTTCAGTCTGTCAGGGGGCACTCCATGCTCATTGGCCATCAAGCCTAACCCCCACCTTTTCCTCACAGCCTGGCCTAGGTCAACACTCAGGGAATACAAGCTAAGGGATTCTATTAGATCCCAGGTGCTGCTGTCAGTTGGAGGAGCCTACCCACATTCAGGATACCAGAAGAATTCTTCGTGTTTTTGCTGGAAGTGGGGAACAGGGTCCACGCATCTTTCAGGGGTCACAGGTATTCCCAGGTTGGGAGTTGTAGGATAAACACCTCCAAATACCATGGAGAGACTCTCGTTATTTCTTGGTTTTAGAGCCCATACCACACTTTCCCCCGCACTGCGGCCTAGGCAAACAATCATGTAAGACAAGCCATGGAATTCTATTACAGCCCAGGCGCTGCTGTTAGTTGCAGGGTCCTCCGTACACTGAGGATTCCGGAAACTAGAATTCAGTGTGGGGGAGTTGTGGAGCCCCGATCCACGCAGATGAATGGGGTAAGAGGTGTTCCCCGTTAGGGAGAAGTCCTCTAAATAGTTCCTCAGTCCATCGGGGGGCACTCGCATCTACTTGACTCCCTAAACCCAACCCCCAGCTTTCCCACGCAGCCCGGGTTAGGGAATCACTCAGGGAATACAAGCTAAGGGATTTTATTAGGACCCAGGGGCTGCTGTCATTTGGAGGAGCCTCCCCTCACTCAGGATACCTGAACACGTCTTCGTGTGTGTGCTGGAGGTGGGGAAACAGAGTCCACGCATATTTTTTGGGTCACAGGTGTTTCCAGGTTTGGGATGTTGTTTAAACACCTCATTGCCCATAGAGAGGCACTCGCTAATACTTTGATTTAGACCCCAACCCCCACCTTCGCTCACAGCCCGGCATGGAAAACACTCAAGGAAGTCAAGCAAAGGGATTCTACTAGATCCCAGGTGCTGCTGTCACTTTGAGGAGCCACCCAACACTGAGAATATCAGAACTCCTCTTCATGTGTGTGCTGGAGGTGGGGAAGCAGAGTCCACACATATTTGAGAGGGCTTAGGTATTCCCAGGTTGGGGGTTGTAGGTAAACGACTCCACATCTCATGGAGAAGCACTCCATAATACTTGGATTTAGAGCCCAAACCCCACTTTCTCCCGCACTCCGGCCTAGGCATGCCATCAGGGAAGACAAGGTAAGGGATACTATTAGAACCCAGGCGCTGCTGTCATTTGGAAGAGCCTCCCCTCAATCAGGATACCTTAAAAAGTCTGTGTGTTGTACTGGATGTGGGGAAATAGAGTCCACGCAAATTTATGCGGGCAGAGTTGTTCACAGGTTAGGGATGTTATTTAACACCTATAATGCCCATAGAGATGCACTCGATAACACTTGGTTTTAGAGCCCAACCCCCACGATTGCTCACAGCGCGGCCTAGGAACACACTCGGGGAAGTCTAGCTGAGGGATACTTTAATATCCCAGGGGCTGCTGTAAGTTGGAGGATCCTCCCCACACTCAAGACACGAGAACACTTGTTCGTCAGTGTGCTGGAGGTGGGAAAACAGAGTCCATGCATATTTCATTGGGCACAGGTATTCACAGATTGGGGGTTGTAGGAAAAACACCTGCATAGCACATGGAGAGGAAATCGCTAATACTTGGTTTAAGAGCCCAAACCTCACTTTCCCCCGCCCTCAGGCCTAGGCAAACCATCAGTGAAGTCAAGCTAAGGGATTCTATTAGAACTCACGGAATGCTCTCAGTTGGAGGAACTTCCCCCACTCAGGATTCCAGAACCCAACTTTGTGTGGGGCAGGTGAGGATCCCCACCCCACGCAGATGAATGGGGGCACAGCTCTTCCCCGTTAGGGAGAAGCCCTTTAAGCACTTCCTCAGTCGATTTGTGAGCACTCGCTGCTAATTGAACTCCAAGAGTAACCCCGAGATTCCCTCGAATCCCGGCCTAGGGATATGCTCAGGTGACACAACTTAAAGGATTCTTTTAGAACCCAGGCGCTGCTGTCAGTTAGGCGAACTTCCCCACTCTCAGGATTCCAGAACCCAACCTTGTGTGTGGAGGAAATTTGGAGCCCCACTTCACGCAGTTGAATAGTGGCGCAGGTGTTCCCCTTTAGGGAGAAGTCCTCTAAGTACTTCCTCAGTACATCGGGAGGCACTCGATGCTACATGGATTCCATGCCCAACCCTCAGCTTTTCCTGATAGCCTGGCCTAGGGAAAAATTCAGGGAATACAAGCTAAGGGATTCTATTAGATCCCAGGCGCTGCTGTCTGTTGGAGGTGTTTCCCCACATTCAGGATACCTGAACAACTCTTCTTGTGTGTGCTGGAGGTTAGGTTACAGATTCTACTCATCTTTCTGTGGGCACAGGTGTTCCCAGGTTGAGGATGTAGTTTAAACACCTCCACTTCCCATAGAGTGGCCCTCGCTAATACTTGGCTTTAGAGCCCAATCTCCACCTTCGCTCACTGCACGGCTTGGGCAAACACTCAGGGAAGTCAACCTAAGGGATCCTATTAGATCCCAGGTTCTGCTGTGATTTGGAGGAGCCTCCCCACACTCAAGATAACAGAACACTTTTCCGTGTGTCTGCTGGAAGTGGGGAAACAGAGTTCAGGCATATTTCAGGGGCCACAGGTATTCCCAGTTTGGGGGTTGTTGGTTAAACAACTCCACTTCCCATGCAGAGGCACTCGATGATACTAGGATTTAGAGCACAACCCCTACTTTCCCCCGCATTCTGGCCTAGGCAAACCATCAGGGAAGACATGCTAAGGGATTCTATTTTAATCCAGGCGCTGCTGTCAGATGGAAGAACTTCCCCACTCTCAGGATTCCGAAACACAGCCTTGTGTGTGGGGAAATAGTGGAGCCCCAGTCCACGCAGATGAATGGGGGCACAGGTGTTCCCGGTTAGGGACAAGTCCTCTAAGTTCTTCGTCAGTCCTTCAGGGGGCACTCGCTGCTACTTGTCCTCAAAGCCCAACCCCTATCGTTTCCCTTGCCACCCGGACTAAGGAAACAGTAATACAATACAAGTTAGAGCATTTAATTAGAATCCAGGCACTGCTGTCACTTGGAGGAGCCTCCCCACACTCAGGATAACTTAACACTTCTTCGTGACTGTGCTGGAGGTGGGGAAACAGAGTCCACGCATCTTTCAGGGGGCATAGGGTTTACCCGGTTGGGGGTTGTATGTTAAACACTTCCACATCCCATTGAGAGGCACTCGCTAACATTGGGTTTTAGAGGCCACCCCCACTATCCCCCGGACCTGGGCCAAGGCAAGCCATCAGGGAAAACCAGCTAAGGAATTCTATTAGAATCCAGGCACTGCTGTCAGTTGGAGGAGCCTGCCCACCCTAAGGATAGCAGAACACGTCTCGGTGTGTGTGCTGAACTTGGGGTAATATCGTCCTCGCATCATTCAGGGGGCAAAGTTATTCCCAGGTTGTGGTATGTAAGTTAAAGATCTCCACATCAAATGGAGAGGCACTCGCTAATACTTGGCTTAAGAGCCCTAACCCCAAATTACCCCGCACTCCGTTCTAGGCAAATCATCAGTGAAATCAAGCTAATGGATTCAATTTGAGGCCAGTAGCTGCTGTCAGTTGGAGGATCTTCCACAAACTCAGGAATTCTGAACGCAGCCGTTTGTTGGGGGGGGGGTTTTGGAGCCCCACTCCACGCAGAGGAATGGGGGTACAAGTGTTCCACATAGGGGGAACTCCTCTTAGTACTACTTCAGTCCATCGGGGGGCACTCGCGGCTACTTGCCCTCCAAGCCCAACCTGTAACTCTCCCTCGCTGCCCGGCCTAGGGAAACACTCAGGGAATACAAGCAAAGGGATTCTATTGGAACCCAGGCGCTGCTGTCAGTTGGAGGATCCTCCCCACACTCAGGAAGCCAGAACACGTCTTCGTGTGTGTGCTAGAGGTGGGGAAAGAGACTACACGAATCTTTATGGGGGCACAGGTGTTCCCAGGTTAGGGATGTAGGATAAACACCTCCACAGCCCATACAAAGGCACTCGCTAATACTTGGCTTTAGAGAACAACCCCCACATTCGCTCAAAGCCCATCCAAGGAAATCAGTCAGGGAAGTCAACCTAAGGGATGCTATTAGATCCCAGTTGCTGCTGTCAGTTGGAGATTCCTCCCCACACTCAGGATACCAGAACAATGCTTTGTGTGTGTGCTCTAGGTTAGGAAACAGAGTCCACGCATATTTCTGGGAGCACCGGTATTCCCAGGATGGGGGTTGTAGTTAAAGACGTCCATTTCCCATACAGAGGCACTCACTAATACTTTTTTGAGGAGCCAAAAGCCCACTCTTCTCCTCACTCTGGTCTTGGCAAACCGTCAGGGAATACAAGCTAAGGGATTCCTTTAGTACCCAGGCGCTGCTGTCAGTTGGAGGAACTTCCACACACTCCGGATTCCGGAACACAACCTTGTGTGTGGGGGAATTGTAGAGCCCCAATCCACGCAGATGAATGGGGGCTCAGGTGTTCTCCGTTTGGGAGAATTCCTCTAAGTATTTCTTCAGTCTGTCAGGGGGCACTCCATGCTCATTGGCCATCAAGCCTAACCCCCACCTTTTCCTCACAGCCTGGCCTAGGTCAACACTCAGGGAATACAAGCTAAGGGATTCTATTAGATCCCAGGTGCTGCTGTCAGTTGGAGGAGCCTACCCACATTCAGGATACCAGAAGAATTCTTCGTGTTTTTGCTGGAAGTGGGGAACAGGGTCCACGCATCTTTCAGGGGTCACAGGTATTCCCAGGTTGGGAGTTGTAGGATAAACACCTCCAAATACCATGGAGAGACTCTCGTTATTTCTTGGTTTTAGAGCCCATACCACACTTTCCCCCGCACTGCGGCCTAGGCAAACAATCATGTAAGACAAGCCATGGAATTCTATTACAGCCCAGGCGCTGCTGTTAGTTGCAGGGTCCTCCGTACACTGAGGATTCCGGAAACTAGAATTCAGTGTGGGGGAGTTGTGGAGCCCCGATCCACGCAGATGAATGGGGTAAGAGGTGTTCCCCGTTAGGGAGAAGTCCTCTAAATAGTTCCTCAGTCCATCGGGGGGCACTCGCATCTACTTGACTCCCTAAACCCAACCCCCAGCTTTCCCACGCAGCCCGGGTTAGGGAATCACTCAGGGAATACAAGCTAAGGGATTTTATTAGGACCCAGGGGCTGCTGTCATTTGGAGGAGCCTCCCCTCACTCAGGATACCTGAACACGTCTTCGTGTGTGTGCTGGAGGTGGGGAAACAGAGTCCACGCATATTTTTTGGGTCACAGGTGTTTCCAGGTTTGGGATGTTGTTTAAACACCTCATTGCCCATAGAGAGGCACTCGCTAATACTTTGATTTAGACCCCAACCCCCACCTTCGCTCACAGCCCGGCATGGAAAACACTCAAGGAAGTCAAGCAAAGGGATTCTACTAGATCCCAGGTGCTGCTGTCACTTTGAGGAGCCACCCAACACTGAGAATATCAGAACTCCTCTTCATGTGTGTGCTGGAGGTGGGGAAGCAGAGTCCACACATATTTGAGAGGGCTTAGGTATTCCCAGGTTGGGGGTTGTAGGTAAACGACTCCACATCTCATGGAGAAGCACTCCATAATACTTGGATTTAGAGCCCAAACCCCACTTTCTCCCGCACTCCGGCCTAGGCATGCCATCAGGGAAGACAAGGTAAGGGATACTATTAGAACCCAGGCGCTGCTGTCATTTGGAAGAGCCTCCCCTCAATCAGGATACCTTAAAAAGTCTGTGTGTTGTACTGGATGTGGGGAAATAGAGTCCACGCAAATTTATGCGGGCAGAGTTGTTCACAGGTTAGGGATGTTATTTAACACCTATAATGCCCATAGAGATGCACTCGATAACACTTGGTTTTAGAGCCCAACCCCCACGATTGCTCACAGCGCGGCCTAGGAACACACTCGGGGAAGTCTAGCTGAGGGATACTTTAATATCCCAGGGGCTGCTGTAAGTTGGAGGATCCTCCCCACACTCAAGACACGAGAACACTTGTTCGTCAGTGTGCTGGAGGTGGGAAAACAGAGTCCATGCATATTTCATTGGGCACAGGTATTCACAGATTGGGGGTTGTAGGAAAAACACCTGCATAGCACATGGAGAGGAAATCGCTAATACTTGGTTTAAGAGCCCAAACCTCACTTTCCCCCGCCCTCAGGCCTAGGCAAACCATCAGTGAAGTCAAGCTAAGGGATTCTATTAGAACTCACGGAATGCTCTCAGTTGGAGGAACTTCCCCCACTCAGGATTCCAGAACCCAACTTTGTGTGGGGCAGGTGAGGATCCCCACCCCACGCAGATGAATGGGGGCACAGCTCTTCCCCGTTAGGGAGAAGCCCTTTAAGCACTTCCTCAGTCGATTTGTGAGCACTCGCTGCTAATTGAACTCCAAGAGTAACCCCGAGATTCCCTCGAATCCCGGCCTAGGGATATGCTCAGGTGACACAACTTAAAGGATTCTTTTAGAACCCAGGCGCTGCTGTCAGTTAGGCGAACTTCCCCACTCTCAGGATTCCAGAACCCAACCTTGTGTGTGGAGGAAATTTGGAGCCCCACTTCACGCAGTTGAATAGTGGCGCAGGTGTTCCCCTTTAGGGAGAAGTCCTCTAAGTACTTCCTCAGTACATCGGGAGGCACTCGATGCTACATGGATTCCATGCCCAACCCTCAGCTTTTCCTGATAGCCTGGCCTAGGGAAAAATTCAGGGAATACAAGCTAAGGGATTCTATTAGATCCCAGGCGCTGCTGTCTGTTGGAGGTGTTTCCCCACATTCAGGATACCTGAACAACTCTTCTTGTGTGTGCTGGAGGTTAGGTTACAGATTCTACTCATCTTTCTGTGGGCACAGGTGTTCCCAGGTTGAGGATGTAGTTTAAACACCTCCACTTCCCATAGAGTGGCCCTCGCTAATACTTGGCTTTAGAGCCCAATCTCCACCTTCGCTCACTGCACGGCTTGGGCAAACACTCAGGGAAGTCAACCTAAGGGATCCTATTAGATCCCAGGTTCTGCTGTGATTTGGAGGAGCCTCCCCACACTCAAGATAACAGAACACTTTTCCGTGTGTCTGCTGGAAGTGGGGAAACAGAGTTCAGGCATATTTCAGGGGCCACAGGTATTCCCAGTTTGGGGGTTGTTGGTTAAACAACTCCACTTCCCATGCAGAGGCACTCGATGATACTAGGATTTAGAGCACAACCCCTACTTTCCCCCGCATTCTGGCCTAGGCAAACCATCAGGGAAGACATGCTAAGGGATTCTATTTTAATCCAGGCGCTGCTGTCAGATGGAAGAACTTCCCCACTCTCAGGATTCCGAAACACAGCCTTGTGTGTGGGGAAATAGTGGAGCCCCAGTCCACGCAGATGAATGGGGGCACAGGTGTTCCCGGTTAGGGACAAGTCCTCTAAGTTCTTCGTCAGTCCTTCAGGGGGCACTCGCTGCTACTTGTCCTCAAAGCCCAACCCCTATCGTTTCCCTTGCCACCCGGACTAAGGAAACAGTAATACAATACAAGTTAGAGCATTTAATTAGAATCCAGGCACTGCTGTCACTTGGAGGAGCCTCCCCACACTCAGGATAACTTAACACTTCTTCGTGACTGTGCTGGAGGTGGGGAAACAGAGTCCACGCATCTTTCAGGGGGCATAGGGTTTACCCGGTTGGGGGTTGTATGTTAAACACTTCCACATCCCATTGAGAGGCACTCGCTAACATTGGGTTTTAGAGGCCACCCCCACTATCCCCCGGACCTGGGCCAAGGCAAGCCATCAGGGAAAACCAGCTAAGGAATTCTATTAGAATCCAGGCACTGCTGTCAGTTGGAGGAGCCTGCCCACCCTAAGGATAGCAGAACACGTCTCGGTGTGTGTGCTGAACTTGGGGTAATATCGTCCTCGCATCATTCAGGGGGCAAAGTTATTCCCAGGTTGTGGTATGTAAGTTAAAGATCTCCACATCAAATGGAGAGGCACTCGCTAATACTTGGCTTAAGAGCCCTAACCCCAAATTACCCCGCACTCCGTTCTAGGCAAATCATCAGTGAAATCAAGCTAATGGATTCAATTTGAGGCCAGTAGCTGCTGTCAGTTGGAGGATCTTCCACAAACTCAGGAATTCTGAACGCAGCCGTTTGTTGGGGGGGGGTTTTGGAGCCCCACTCCACGCAGAGGAATGGGGGTACAAGTGTTCCACATAGGGGGAACTCCTCTTAGTACTACTTCAGTCCATCGGGGGGCACTCGCGGCTACTTGCCCTCCAAGCCCAACCTGTAACTCTCCCTCGCTGCCCGGCCTAGGGAAACACTCAGGGAATACAAGCAAAGGGATTCTATTGGAACCCAGGCGCTGCTGTCAGTTGGAGGATCCTCCCCACACTCAGGAAGCCAGAACACGTCTTCGTGTGTGTGCTAGAGGTGGGGAAAGAGACTACACGAATCTTTATGGGGGCACAGGTGTTCCCAGGTTAGGGATGTAGGATAAACACCTCCACAGCCCATACAAAGGCACTCGCTAATACTTGGCTTTAGAGAACAACCCCCACATTCGCTCAAAGCCCATCCAAGGAAATCAGTCAGGGAAGTCAACCTAAGGGATGCTATTAGATCCCAGTTGCTGCTGTCAGTTGGAGATTCCTCCCCACACTCAGGATACCAGAACAATGCTTTGTGTGTGTGCTCTAGGTTAGGAAACAGAGTCCACGCATATTTCTGGGAGCACCGGTATTCCCAGGATGGGGGTTGTAGTTAAAGACGTCCATTTCCCATACAGAGGCACTCACTAATACTTTTTTGAGGAGCCAAAAGCCCACTCTTCTCCTCACTCTGGTCTTGGCAAACCGTCAGGGAATACAAGCTAAGGGATTCCTTTAGTACCCAGGCGCTGCTGTCAGTTGGAGGAACTTCCACACACTCCGGATTCCGGAACACAACCTTGTGTGTGGGGGAATTGTAGAGCCCCAATCCACGCAGATGAATGGGGGCTCAGGTGTTCTCCGTTTGGGAGAATTCCTCTAAGTATTTCTTCAGTCTGTCAGGGGGCACTCCATGCTCATTGGCCATCAAGCCTAACCCCCACCTTTTCCTCACAGCCTGGCCTAGGTCAACACTCAGGGAATACAAGCTAAGGGATTCTATTAGATCCCAGGTGCTGCTGTCAGTTGGAGGAGCCTACCCACAATCAGGATACCAGAAGAATTCTTCGTGTTTTTGCTGGAAGTGGGGAACAGGGTCCACGCATCTTTCAGGGGTCACAGGTATTCCCAGGTTGGGAGTTGTAGGATAAACACCTCCAAATACCATGGAGAGACTCTCGTTATTTCTTGGTTTTAGAGCCCATACCACACTTTCCCCCGCACTGCGGCCTAGGCAAACAATCATGTAAGACAAGCCATGGAATTCTATTACAGCCCAGGCGCTGCTGTTAGTTGCAGGGTCCTCCGTACACTGAGGATTCCGGAAACTAGAATTCAGTGTGGGGGAGTTGTGGAGCCCCGATCCACGCAGATGAATGGGGTAAGAGGTGTTCCCCGTTAGGGAGAAGTCCTCTAAATAGTTCCTCAGTCCATCGGGGGGCACTCGCATCTACTTGACTCCCTAAACCCAACCCCCAGCTTTCCCACGCAGCCCGGGTTAGGGAATCACTCAGGGAATACAAGCTAAGGGATTTTATTAGGACCCAGGGGCTGCTGTCATTTGGAGGAGCCTCCCCTCACTCAGGATACCTGAACACGTCTTCGTGTGTGTGCTGGAGGTGGGGAAACAGAGTCCACGCATATTTTTTGGGTCACAGGTGTTTCCAGGTTTGGGATGTTGTTTAAACACCTCATTGCCCATAGAGAGGCACTCGCTAATACTTTGATTTAGACCCCAACCCCCACCTTCGCTCACAGCCCGGCATGGAAAACACTCAAGGAAGTCAAGCAAAGGGATTCTACTAGATCCCAGGTGCTGCTGTCACTTTGAGGAGCCACCCAACACTGAGAATATCAGAACTCCTCTTCATGTGTGTGCTGGAGGTGGGGAAGCAGAGTCCACACATATTTGAGAGGGCTTAGGTATTCCCAGGTTGGGGGTTGTAGGTAAACGACTCCACATCTCATGGAGAAGCACTCCATAATACTTGGATTTAGAGCCCAAACCCCACTTTCTCCCGCACTCCGGCCTAGGCATGCCATCAGGGAAGACAAGGTAAGGGATACTATTAGAACCCAGGCGCTGCTGTCATTTGGAAGAGCCTCCCCTCAATCAGGATACCTTAAAAAGTCTGTGTGTTGTACTGGATGTGGGGAAATAGAGTCCACGCAAATTTATGCGGGCAGAGTTGTTCACAGGTTAGGGATGTTATTTAACACCTATAATGCCCATAGAGATGCACTCGATAACACTTGGTTTTAGAGCCCAACCCCCACGATTGCTCACAGCGCGGCCTAGGAACACACTCGGGGAAGTCTAGCTGAGGGATACTTTAATATCCCAGGGGCTGCTGTAAGTTGGAGGATCCTCCCCACACTCAAGACACGAGAACACTTGTTCGTCAGTGTGCTGGAGGTGGGAAAACAGAGTCCATGCATATTTCATTGGGCACAGGTATTCACAGATTGGGGGTTGTAGGAAAAACACCTGCATAGCACATGGAGAGGAAATCGCTAATACTTGGTTTAAGAGCCCAAACCTCACTTTCCCCCGCCCTCAGGCCTAGGCAAACCATCAGTGAAGTCAAGCTAAGGGATTCTATTAGAACTCACGGAATGCTCTCAGTTGGAGGAACTTCCCCCACTCAGGATTCCAGAACCCAACTTTGTGTGGGGCAGGTGAGGATCCCCACCCCACGCAGATGAATGGGGGCACAGCTCTTCCCCGTTAGGGAGAAGCCCTTTAAGCACTTCCTCAGTCGATTTGTGAGCACTCGCTGCTAATTGAACTCCAAGAGTAACCCCGAGATTCCCTCGAATCCCGGCCTAGGGATATGCTCAGGTGACACAACTTAAAGGATTCTTTTAGAACCCAGGCGCTGCTGTCAGTTAGGCGAACTTCCCCACTCTCAGGATTCCAGAACCCAACCTTGTGTGTGGAGGAAATTTGGAGCCCCACTTCACGCAGTTGAATAGTGGCGCAGGTGTTCCCCTTTAGGGAGAAGTCCTCTAAGTACTTCCTCAGTACATCGGGAGGCACTCGATGCTACATGGATTCCATGCCCAACCCTCAGCTTTTCCTGATAGCCTGGCCTAGGGAAAAATTCAGGGAATACAAGCTAAGGGATTCTATTAGATCCCAGGCGCTGCTGTCTGTTGGAGGTGTTTCCCCACATTCAGGATACCTGAACAACTCTTCTTGTGTGTGCTGGAGGTTAGGTTACAGATTCTACTCATCTTTCTGTGGGCACAGGTGTTCCCAGGTTGAGGATGTAGTTTAAACACCTCCACTTCCCATAGAGTGGCCCTCGCTAATACTTGGCTTTAGAGCCCAATCTCCACCTTCGCTCACTGCACGGCTTGGGCAAACACTCAGGGAAGTCAACCTAAGGGATCCTATTAGATCCCAGGTTCTGCTGTGATTTGGAGGAGCCTCCCCACACTCAAGATAACAGAACACTTTTCCGTGTGTCTGCTGGAAGTGGGGAAACAGAGTTCAGGCATATTTCAGGGGCCACAGGTATTCCCAGTTTGGGGGTTGTTGGTTAAACAACTCCACTTCCCATGCAGAGGCACTCGATGATACTAGGATTTAGAGCACAACCCCTACTTTCCCCCGCATTCTGGCCTAGGCAAACCATCAGGGAAGACATGCTAAGGGATTCTATTTTAATCCAGGCGCTGCTGTCAGATGGAAGAACTTCCCCACTCTCAGGATTCCGAAACACAGCCTTGTGTGTGGGGAAATAGTGGAGCCCCAGTCCACGCAGATGAATGGGGGCACAGGTGTTCCCGGTTAGGGACAAGTCCTCTAAGTTCTTCGTCAGTCCTTCAGGGGGCACTCGCTGCTACTTGTCCTCAAAGCCCAACCCCTATCGTTTCCCTTGCCACCCGGACTAAGGAAACAGTAATACAATACAAGTTAGAGCATTTAATTAGAATCCAGGCACTGCTGTCACTTGGAGGAGCCTCCCCACACTCAGGATAACTTAACACTTCTTCGTGACTGTGCTGGAGGTGGGGAAACAGAGTCCACGCATCTTTCAGGGGGCATAGGGTTTACCCGGTTGGGGGTTGTATGTTAAACACTTCCACATCCCATTGAGAGGCACTCGCTAACATTGGGTTTTAGAGGCCACCCCCACTATCCCCCGGACCTGGGCCAAGGCAAGCCATCAGGGAAAACCAGCTAAGGAATTCTATTAGAATCCAGGCACTGCTGTCAGTTGGAGGAGCCTGCCCACCCTAAGGATAGCAGAACACGTCTCGGTGTGTGTGCTGAACTTGGGGTAATATCGTCCTCGCATCATTCAGGGGGCAAAGTTATTCCCAGGTTGTGGTATGTAAGTTAAAGATCTCCACATCAAATGGAGAGGCACTCGCTAATACTTGGCTTAAGAGCCCTAACCCCAAATTACCCCGCACTCCGTTCTAGGCAAATCATCAGTGAAATCAAGCTAATGGATTCAATTTGAGGCCAGTAGCTGCTGTCAGTTGGAGGATCTTCCACAAACTCAGGAATTCTGAACGCAGCCGTTTGTTGGGGGGGGGGTTTTGGAGCCCCACTCCACGCAGAGGAATGGGGGTACAAGTGTTCCACATAGGGGGAACTCCTCTTAGTACTACTTCAGTCCATCGGGGGGCACTCGCGGCTACTTGCCCTCCAAGCCCAACCTGTAACTCTCCCTCGCTGCCCGGCCTAGGGAAACACTCAGGGAATACAAGCAAAGGGATTCTATTGGAACCCAGGCGCTGCTGTCAGTTGGAGGATCCTCCCCACACTCAGGAAGCCAGAACACGTCTTCGTGTGTGTGCTAGAGGTGGGGAAAGAGACTACACGAATCTTTATGGGGGCACAGGTGTTCCCAGGTTAGGGATGTAGGATAAACACCTCCACAGCCCATACAAAGGCACTCGCTAATACTTGGCTTTAGAGAACAACCCCCACATTCGCTCAAAGCCCATCCAAGGAAATCAGTCAGGGAAGTCAACCTAAGGGATGCTATTAGATCCCAGTTGCTGCTGTCAGTTGGAGATTCCTCCCCACACTCAGGATACCAGAACAATGCTTTGTGTGTGTGCTCTAGGTTAGGAAACAGAGTCCACGCATATTTCTGGGAGCACCGGTATTCCCAGGATGGGGGTTGTAGTTAAAGACGTCCATTTCCCATACAGAGGCACTCACTAATACTTTTTTGAGGAGCCAAAAGCCCACTCTTCTCCTCACTCTGGTCTTGGCAAACCGTCAGGGAATACAAGCTAAGGGATTCCTTTAGTACCCAGGCGCTGCTGTCAGTTGGAGGAACTTCCACACACTCCGGATTCCGGAACACAACCTTGTGTGTGGGGGAATTGTAGAGCCCCAATCCACGCAGATGAATGGGGGCTCAGGTGTTCTCCGTTTGGGAGAATTCCTCTAAGTATTTCTTCAGTCTGTCAGGGGGCACTCCATGCTCATTGGCCATCAAGCCTAACCCCCACCTTTTCCTCACAGCCTGGCCTAGGTCAACACTCAGGGAATACAAGCTAAGGGATTCTATTAGATCCCAGGTGCTGCTGTCAGTTGGAGGAGCCTACCCACATTCAGGATACCAGAAGAATTCTTCGTGTTTTTGCTGGAAGTGGGGAACAGGGTCCACGCATCTTTCAGGGGTCACAGGTATTCCCAGGTTGGGAGTTGTAGGATAAACACCTCCAAATACCATGGAGAGACTCTCGTTATTTCTTGGTTTTAGAGCCCATACCACACTTTCCCCCGCACTGCGGCCTAGGCAAACAATCATGTAAGACAAGCCATGGAATTCTATTACAGCCCAGGCGCTGCTGTTAGTTGCAGGGTCCTCCGTACACTGAGGATTCCGGAAACTAGAATTCAGTGTGGGGGAGTTGTGGAGCCCCGATCCACGCAGATGAATGGGGTAAGAGGTGTTCCCCGTTAGGGAGAAGTCCTCTAAATAGTTCCTCAGTCCATCGGGGGGCACTCGCATCTACTTGACTCCCTAAACCCAACCCCCAGCTTTCCCACGCAGCCCGGGTTAGGGAATCACTCAGGGAATACAAGCTAAGGGATTTTATTAGGACCCAGGGGCTGCTGTCATTTGGAGGAGCCTCCCCTCACTCAGGATACCTGAACACGTCTTCGTGTGTGTGCTGGAGGTGGGGAAACAGAGTCCACGCATATTTTTTGGGTCACAGGTGTTTCCAGGTTTGGGATGTTGTTTAAACACCTCATTGCCCATAGAGAGGCACTCGCTAATACTTTGATTTAGACCCCAACCCCCACCTTCGCTCACAGCCCGGCATGGAAAACACTCAAGGAAGTCAAGCAAAGGGATTCTACTAGATCCCAGGTGCTGCTGTCACTTTGAGGAGCCACCCAACACTGAGAATATCAGAACTCCTCTTCATGTGTGTGCTGGAGGTGGGGAAGCAGAGTCCACACATATTTGAGAGGGCTTAGGTATTCCCAGGTTGGGGGTTGTAGGTAAACGACTCCACATCTCATGGAGAAGCACTCCATAATACTTGGATTTAGAGCCCAAACCCCACTTTCTCCCGCACTCCGGCCTAGGCATGCCATCAGGGAAGACAAGGTAAGGGATACTATTAGAACCCAGGCGCTGCTGTCATTTGGAAGAGCCTCCCCTCAATCAGGATACCTTAAAAAGTCTGTGTGTTGTACTGGATGTGGGGAAATAGAGTCCACGCAAATTTATGCGGGCAGAGTTGTTCACAGGTTAGGGATGTTATTTAACACCTATAATGCCCATAGAGATGCACTCGATAACACTTGGTTTTAGAGCCCAACCCCCACGATTGCTCACAGCGCGGCCTAGGAACACACTCGGGGAAGTCTAGCTGAGGGATACTTTAATATCCCAGGGGCTGCTGTAAGTTGGAGGATCCTCCCCACACTCAAGACACGAGAACACTTGTTCGTCAGTGTGCTGGAGGTGGGAAAACAGAGTCCATGCATATTTCATTGGGCACAGGTATTCACAGATTGGGGGTTGTAGGAAAAACACCTGCATAGCACATGGAGAGGAAATCGCTAATACTTGGTTTAAGAGCCCAAACCTCACTTTCCCCCGCCCTCAGGCCTAGGCAAACCATCAGTGAAGTCAAGCTAAGGGATTCTATTAGAACTCACGGAATGCTCTCAGTTGGAGGAACTTCCCCCACTCAGGATTCCAGAACCCAACTTTGTGTGGGGCAGGTGAGGATCCCCACCCCACGCAGATGAATGGGGGCACAGCTCTTCCCCGTTAGGGAGAAGCCCTTTAAGCACTTCCTCAGTCGATTTGTGAGCACTCGCTGCTAATTGAACTCCAAGAGTAACCCCGAGATTCCCTCGAATCCCGGCCTAGGGATATGCTCAGGTGACACAACTTAAAGGATTCTTTTAGAACCCAGGCGCTGCTGTCAGTTAGGCGAACTTCCCCACTCTCAGGATTCCAGAACCCAACCTTGTGTGTGGAGGAAATTTGGAGCCCCACTTCACGCAGTTGAATAGTGGCGCAGGTGTTCCCCTTTAGGGAGAAGTCCTCTAAGTACTTCCTCAGTACATCGGGAGGCACTCGATGCTACATGGATTCCATGCCCAACCCTCAGCTTTTCCTGATAGCCTGGCCTAGGGAAAAATTCAGGGAATACAAGCTAAGGGATTCTATTAGATCCCAGGCGCTGCTGTCTGTTGGAGGTGTTTCCCCACATTCAGGATACCTGAACAACTCTTCTTGTGTGTGCTGGAGGTTAGGTTACAGATTCTACTCATCTTTCTGTGGGCACAGGTGTTCCCAGGTTGAGGATGTAGTTTAAACACCTCCACTTCCCATAGAGTGGCCCTCGCTAATACTTGGCTTTAGAGCCCAATCTCCACCTTCGCTCACTGCACGGCTTGGGCAAACACTCAGGGAAGTCAACCTAAGGGATCCTATTAGATCCCAGGTTCTGCTGTGATTTGGAGGAGCCTCCCCACACTCAAGATAACAGAACACTTTTCCGTGTGTCTGCTGGAAGTGGGGAAACAGAGTTCAGGCATATTTCAGGGGCCACAGGTATTCCCAGTTTGGGGGTTGTTGGTTAAACAACTCCACTTCCCATGCAGAGGCACTCGATGATACTAGGATTTAGAGCACAACCCCTACTTTCCCCCGCATTCTGGCCTAGGCAAACCATCAGGGAAGACATGCTAAGGGATTCTATTTTAATCCAGGCGCTGCTGTCAGATGGAAGAACTTCCCCACTCTCAGGATTCCGAAACACAGCCTTGTGTGTGGGGAAATAGTGGAGCCCCAGTCCACGCAGATGAATGGGGGCACAGGTGTTCCCGGTTAGGGACAAGTCCTCTAAGTTCTTCGTCAGTCCTTCAGGGGGCACTCGCTGCTACTTGTCCTCAAAGCCCAACCCCTATCGTTTCCCTTGCCACCCGGACTAAGGAAACAGTAATACAATACAAGTTAGAGCATTTAATTAGAATCCAGGCACTGCTGTCACTTGGAGGAGCCTCCCCACACTCAGGATAACTTAACACTTCTTCGTGACTGTGCTGGAGGTGGGGAAACAGAGTCCACGCATCTTTCAGGGGGCATAGGGTTTACCCGGTTGGGGGTTGTATGTTAAACACTTCCACATCCCATTGAGAGGCACTCGCTAACATTGGGTTTTAGAGGCCACCCCCACTATCCCCCGGACCTGGGCCAAGGCAAGCCATCAGGGAAAACCAGCTAAGGAATTCTATTAGAATCCAGGCACTGCTGTCAGTTGGAGGAGCCTGCCCACCCTAAGGATAGCAGAACACGTCTCGGTGTGTGTGCTGAACTTGGGGTAATATCGTCCTCGCATCATTCAGGGGGCAAAGTTATTCCCAGGTTGTGGTATGTAAGTTAAAGATCTCCACATCAAATGGAGAGGCACTCGCTAATACTTGGCTTAAGAGCCCTAACCCCAAATTACCCCGCACTCCGTTCTAGGCAAATCATCAGTGAAATCAAGCTAATGGATTCAATTTGAGGCCAGTAGCTGCTGTCAGTTGGAGGATCTTCCACAAACTCAGGAATTCTGAACGCAGCCGTTTGTTGGGGGGGGGGTTTTGGAGCCCCACTCCACGCAGAGGAATGGGGGTACAAGTGTTCCACATAGGGGGAACTCCTCTTAGTACTACTTCAGTCCATCGGGGGGCACTCGCGGCTACTTGCCCTCCAAGCCCAACCTGTAACTCTCCCTCGCTGCCCGGCCTAGGGAAACACTCAGGGAATACAAGCAAAGGGATTCTATTGGAACCCAGGCGCTGCTGTCAGTTGGAGGATCCTCCCCACACTCAGGAAGCCAGAACACGTCTTCGTGTGTGTGCTAGAGGTGGGGAAAGAGACTACACGAATCTTTATGGGGGCACAGGTGTTCCCAGGTTAGGGATGTAGGATAAACACCTCCACAGCCCATACAAAGGCACTCGCTAATACTTGGCTTTAGAGAACAACCCCCACATTCGCTCAAAGCCCATCCAAGGAAATCAGTCAGGGAAGTCAACCTAAGGGATGCTATTAGATCCCAGTTGCTGCTGTCAGTTGGAGATTCCTCCCCACACTCAGGATACCAGAACAATGCTTTGTGTGTGTGCTCTAGGTTAGGAAACAGAGTCCACGCATATTTCTGGGAGCACCGGTATTCCCAGGATGGGGGTTGTAGTTAAAGACGTCCATTTCCCATACAGAGGCACTCACTAATACTTTTTTGAGGAGCCAAAAGCCCACTCTTCTCCTCACTCTGGTCTTGGCAAACCGTCAGGGAATACAAGCTAAGG
Organism: Vicugna pacos; assembly: GCF_048564905.1. NCBI lineage: Eukaryota > Metazoa > Chordata > Mammalia > Artiodactyla > Camelidae > Vicugna > Vicugna pacos. The sequence continues at coordinate 1,012 of NW_027328921.1, read as the reverse complement.
GATTCCTTTAGTACCCAGGCGCTGCTGTCAGTTGGAGGAACTTCCACACACTCCGGATTCCGGAACACAACCTTGTGTGTGGGGGAATTGTAGAGCCCCAATCCACGCAGATGAATGGGGGCTCAGGTGTTCTCCGTTTGGGAGAATTCCTCTAAGTATTTCTTCAGTCTGTCAGGGGGCACTCCATGCTCATTGGCCATCAAGCCTAACCCCCACCTTTTCCTCACAGCCTGGCCTAGGTCAACACTCAGGGAATACAAGCTAAGGGATTCTATTAGATCCCAGGTGCTGCTGTCAGTTGGAGGAGCCTACCCACAATCAGGATACCAGAAGAATTCTTCGTGTTTTTGCTGGAAGTGGGGAACAGGGTCCACGCATCTTTCAGGGGTCACAGGTATTCCCAGGTTGGGAGTTGTAGGATAAACACCTCCAAATACCATGGAGAGACTCTCGTTATTTCTTGGTTTTAGAGCCCATACCACACTTTCCCCCGCACTGCGGCCTAGGCAAACAATCATGTAAGACAAGCCATGGAATTCTATTACAGCCCAGGCGCTGCTGTTAGTTGCAGGGTCCTCCGTACACTGAGGATTCCGGAAACTAGAATTCAGTGTGGGGGAGTTGTGGAGCCCCGATCCACGCAGATGAATGGGGTAAGAGGTGTTCCCCGTTAGGGAGAAGTCCTCTAAATAGTTCCTCAGTCCATCGGGGGGCACTCGCATCTACTTGACTCCCTAAACCCAACCCCCAGCTTTCCCACGCAGCCCGGGTTAGGGAATCACTCAGGGAATACAAGCTAAGGGATTTTATTAGGACCCAGGGGCTGCTGTCATTTGGAGGAGCCTCCCCTCACTCAGGATACCTGAACACGTCTTCGTGTGTGTGCTGGAGGTGGGGAAACAGAGTCCACGCATATTTTTTGGGTCACAGGTGTTTCCAGGTTTGGGATGTTGTTTAAACACCTCATTGCCCATAGAGAGGCACTCGCTAATACTTTGATTTAGACCCCAAC